>NC_090756.1:83613512-83628512 GCF_036898095.1 Palaemon carinicauda
AATCAATAAGGACATTTCTGAGGACGTTGTCCTACATTGGACTAGAAATGCCTGCATTTGTTATTATTATTATTGTTATTGTTGTTTGCCTTTTGCATTCGATGTTTTCCTCAAATGTCTGACTTTTTCAAGCAAATGTTCCGATGTCAGAGATATTATTCTTATTCTTTTCTATGTCCTTGTTTTGTTTTTATATTGGGTCTCCTTTAGATTTGAATTTCTATACATTATCGTTTTTTTTATTATCGTTTATTTTCTGTATTATTTAATTATTCAACAAATGAATTCTATTGTATTTATTATTTCTAATTCTGCTATACTCAATTTTCTCGTATAGAGAGTTTTATTTTATTTCTTTAGTGTTAACTATAGCTCATCATATATATTGAGAAAGTCAAGCTTTCAACTGAGTTTCGCATTTATTTTCTTCACTATAAATGAAAAGGAAAAACTTCTTTACGGTCATTAAGTTTGAAAGATGGATATCTTAATATTATTATTATTATTTTAATAAATAAAGAGACACATATCTATGTTATGGGTTATTTTTCCCTGTTGCAGCACTTACAGGGCTTATAGTATCCTGCTTTTCAAAGCTAATAATAATAATATTAATAATAATAATAATAATAATAATAATAATAATAATAATAATAATAATAATAATAATAATAATAATAATAATAAAATCAGAACCTCACAATCTACCAGATTCAAATCCAGACAGACATATACATAATCAATATAAATATGTAAATATACCTCGAAATCCAGTAGGAAATGATAAGATGCATTAACACGTAGCGTTTTTTTTTTTAATACACACCTCTTCAGGGTTTAAATATTTAAAGGCTGATCATAAATGGCAGAGGTAAGGGACAGTGGCATTACACTATCAAGCAGAACAATTCCCTGGACACTGACCATGTATACATATGATCAGCACCCATGCCCCCTCTCCACCAGAGCTAGGACCAAGGAGGGTCAGGCAATGGCTGCTGATGATTCAGCAGATAGACCTATACGCTCCCCAAAGCCGCCCATCCTTAGTTCATAAGGATGGTGAGGTTGCAGCTACCAAAAGAACTAACGAGTTTGAGCAGAATTTGAACCCCAGTCTGGTGATCACCATTCAAGGACGTTACCATATGGGCCCCCGCAATAAGAAGCGAGATACAGGTGAATGACGTCAGTATGTAAAAAAAAAGAAAAAAAAAAGGGGTGGGTGGGGGGAACAATAAAAGAGATGATAGTAAGTCCTTAATAGGTAACTAGCATTGTTAAACAGTCAAACAACCCACAACCAAAATATGTATCTAAACGTGACGCAGTCCTAAACACAAGGCACTTAAACAAAAATGACATAATTTTGAATTGTTGAAGGACATTGGTTATAATCAAACTCTCAAATTTAGAAAGACCCACACTAATATTTAAAGCATAATCAGTTTTTATATGTATTATAGTATATTTTAGAGTATCTCTTTATATATAAATATAAATACATAGCACAAACACTCATACACACACGTGTATATATATATATATATATATATATATATATATATATATATATATATATATATATATATATATATATATATATATATATATATATATATATATATATATATATATATATATATATATATATATATATATATATATATAACGCATTTTGAGCGAAGCGAAAAATCTATTTTTGGGTGAGATGGCCATGTCGTCCTGATGGAAGTTCCTATAGGGTAGCTTCCTAGGGTATATTACAACTACGGCGATATTCCCAGAGAATTTACCTTAAGGTACCAGAATTCTAACTCCTGGAGCGAGTATCCCTCGTGAAAGGGATATCGCGACATATCAGAGGACGTATTCTTGACACGCCACATGGCAATCTGCATCCTGGACAGAGATTTCGTCTCGTAGGAGGGATTGGCAAGAAATGAATTCGGGAAAGAAAAAGGGGAGCCGCTCCCAAGGCTTCCTTATCCTCCGATTCGTATGCGTGCCTGGTGCCAATCCTGGCGCCATCTGTATTCCTTGTAGCGTACACGAGGTGCTACAGATACTGTATGTAGGGAGGGGTCCTACAGCCCTTTCTTAGAAAGGCAAGGGCGGGTCCATCAGGACGACATGGCCATCTCACCCAAAAATAGATTTTTCGCTTCGCTCAAAATCCGTTTTTTGGGCTCAAGCCATGTCGTCCTGATGGAAGTGTACCAGAGCATTACTGTATCTGTGGATTCTCAGAACGTGCCGTACTCCCCGGAGGTAATTTTTCCCCGGTCGACTAGACCTAGAGACCTAAGATGTTACCGTTATACATCTTTTCAACTAACTATAAACTATGTT
Organism: Palaemon carinicauda; assembly: GCF_036898095.1. Classification (NCBI taxonomy): domain Eukaryota; kingdom Metazoa; phylum Arthropoda; class Malacostraca; order Decapoda; family Palaemonidae; genus Palaemon; species Palaemon carinicauda. The sequence continues at coordinate 83,615,865 of NC_090756.1, forward strand.
AGAGCTTCCTGCCCCCTACAGGGAAGAGTCCTACTAGACTCTGGAAAAGTCTCAAAGAGTACATATACCTATGTATGAATACAAGGCAAGCTAATATAGTGGTCTCGCCCTATATTAAGTAAAGCATAGTTTGTAAAGAACCACTGCGTTAATATATATTGACCAGTAATCCGCACAATACTTGTATTGGACAAAGGTTTATATCCGCATAGGAAGAAACTAATAAAACCCCCCTCGTCCCTTTATGGGACGGAGTCCTCCCAATAGGGGACTACATAAACCAATGCAACATAGCTTGCATAACAGAACAATTCTATTAGAATTATCCCAGATAAGGTACATAGAATAAATGCTCAATTATACCAATAAATTGACACAGGTGAAAGAGACGCAAGGTTCTCAAGAACAAGTTTATTGACAGACAATAAATAGACAGGTTAACAGCAATTATATATATATAAAAAGAGGATAACCCAAAACTTTAAGCATAAGTATGATAGTAAACAGAACTTGTTTATCTGAAAGAAAAAACATTAAATGCCACTTTTTTAAGATACCGAGGTATCAAGTCATAAAAGTCTGTATTACAAATCAATCACATTAGCGTTAAAAACGCTCGGCACACATGTCTGTACTTATGCTAGGTTCACCTTTGGAAAAAGAACAGTCTATGTGGGCACTCGGTGCCCTCATTTAGTTTGTAGTACAGTATGTACCTACACACTCACCCTGGACTTAATCGTCCTAATCAAGACCACTGTTCCTCGCAGAGTTAAACAGTAGGGTTAACTACGCGACCCGCTGCTACTACAGATCTCTTTAGTTCCTCTACTTGCTTCGCATAGTGGCGAAAGAACACTCTGGAAGACTTCCAGCCCGTGTATGAACGGAGATGTTCAAAATCCATACAATTAAAGAAATTTAGGGATGAGGCAACTTTCCTCGGATCGTGACCTGCGGGTGTACTGTCAGGATCCGCTCTGCGAATAAAATATGTGATTTTCGCTCTGAGTTGATTCAGAGATAAATTTGAGCCTGATGTTTCTCCCCTGAATAGTTGACCACCCTTGAAGTCTGAAGTTCTGCGAAGATAGACCTTTAGGCATTCTACTGGACATAGAGATGCATCTTCTTTCAGAGGGCAGATTCTCCAGGGACCCCACCTGTTGGTGGGTAACTCATTCTTGGCGAGAAACGTTTGATCCAGAAACAGGTTCAGTTCCCCCCCATCCAGGAACTGAACACGACCTGCCTCTCTCGAGAGGGCTACGATCTCACTAACCCTGGCCCCGGACGCGAGTGCAAATAGGAAAATAACTTTCTGTGTCAAATCCTTTAACGCACATTCTTCATTGCTCAACAGGGAGGCGAAATGAAGAACTTTGTCTAAAGACCATGAGATGGGCTTTGGAGGTGCTGAAGGTCTGAGCCTAGCACAGGCTTTCGGAACTTTATTAAAGATCTCGTTACCTAGGTCGATCTGGAAGGCAAATAAAATGGGTCTCATCAAAGCAGATTTACACACTGAAATCGTGTTAGCTGCCAACCCTTGACCATGGAGGTGGATGAAGAAAGATAAGCAGAAGTCTGTTGAGATCTCCTGCGGATTCTTTGCCTTTACAAAGGCCACCTATTTTCTCCAAGATGACTCATATTGCCTTCTAGTCGATTTGCACTTATATTCCTCTAGGAAGTCTATGCTGGCTTTCGAAATCCCGAAACGCTTTCTCACTGCAAGGGCGAGAAAATCATGAGCTGCAGGGTCCGGGTTTTCTGTAATGAAGCGCAGACAGTCGACTTCTGGACTCGCTGGGTCAGAACTGGATGTGGTAGCGGCACAAACTTCAGCTGTAGTTCCAACGCCAAGGGGAACCACATGCTGTTCGGCCACTTGTGGGCCACTATTGCCGCTACCCCCCTTGAAGGATCTCAGTTTGTTGAGGACCCTCAACAGAAGGTTGTGAGGGGGGAACAGATAAATCCTGGACCATCTGTTCCAGTCGAGGGACATCGCGTCCACTGCTTCCGCTAAGGGGTCCTCGTACGGGGACACGTACAGGGGCAACTTCTTGTTGTCTTTCGTCGCAAAGAGGTCTATCTGCAGTTCTGGGACTTGATTCAGAATGAAGGAGAATGATCCTGCGTCTAAGGACCATTCCGACTCTATGGGTGTGAACCTGGATAGAGCGTCCGCTGTCACGTTGCGGACTCCTTGAAGGTGAACTGCCGACAGGTACCACTTCTTCTTTTCTGCCAATCGGAAAATGGCTAACATCACCTGGTTGAGAGGTGGTGACCTCGACCCTTGTCGATTCAAGCATCTCACAACCACCTCGCTGTCCATCACCAATCTTATGTGGATTGAGTGACGCGGGGAGCATTTCCGCACTTCGGAGGGTCCTCCTGTAAAGAGAAGAAATTTCCATGAGTATCAAGTGAACTATGTATCACTGGATATGCATAGTATAGCATAACAATTCATAAAGGAAAGACACACACTTGTGTTTCCCTCACAACCCATTGTTGCAGCCTTCCAGATAATAAAATCAAATGGTTAATCTCTTCTAGAGTAACTAATGCAAGGTTTCCAGAGGAAACAGGTGGAGCTCACACCTAAGCAATGATTTTAAAATCCTAGATAATAGACAGGAAAGAACTCACTTTCCTATCTGTAGGGCAACAGCAAAGGGATGTGCAAGAAAACACAATAGTGTTAGAACACACAGTGCTGTACCAAAACCCTTACCATAGTTTTCTTCTTACTGTATATGTTATACTGAAGAATACTAGTACAGTATAGGGGGATGCGTGCCGGCCATAACTAGCTTTAAAGTATACTACTTAACAGCTATAAGGCGGCAGCACTCTGGTTCAAATGCATGTGCCGGCCGGCAGCAACTGCCGGCCGGCAACAGCCAATGTCGGCCGGCAATGGCTGCCGGCCGGCAACTACACAAGGTAGTACCCAGCTGCCGGTCACACTCTTGGTGACCGGCAGACAAGGGCTGACATAAGCCGGCCAGCAAAGGTACAAGACCGATGCCAGCCGGCAGCAAAAGAACCAGAGGACTACACCTGCCCGGCTGCCGGGTCGGGTACAGCACTAGAAGAAAATAGAATGGATGCCGGGATAAGAGTGTACACAACCTCCAAACCCGGCAATCCGAAAGAGTGCATATAAGGAAGGGGAGAATCTAATTCAGGCTTCCTGACCAATGCCGTCTGGCTCTACAGGCAGGCATGGATGAGGGACCAAGAGAGGTCCGGGCAGCACTCAAAAATATAAGACTGAGTCAATTCCACATCCTAACCTATATTAGGTCCAAATGTAGAACGACGTACAGTACAGTAATGGCTAGGCCATTACGGAGAAAGAGGGGGAAGGGACAAGAGGGTCCTACCAACCTTGCTTTAGTGACAGATCACCCGCAGCCAAGAAACTTATCTTAGCCTAAGGGAGATCTAAGGGCAAAGGCCAGCCATACTTGCCAGCTCCCAGAGCACCAAAGCAAGGAAGGTGTTGCTACTCCCAAGGAAAGAAACTTATCCTCCCCCGAGAACAGCAACAAGGACTAGTCTGGTAGATCACAAAAGAAGGAATCATATCCACAGAAACCTTCGGTAGTGACCTAAGGAGGCTAAGCCCCCTTTGTCTGTGTCAGGCCAGCGAGGGGGACTCTGCCCCAAGCCAGACAAACACAGACTCAGACTAAAAAACTCTGTTGTTCTGTCCCTCTTTGAACCATACTACAGGAACAGGAAGGTACAGTAACACCCCAGTTTAGTTTTATCGAAAATAAATTCGGAAAAAACCACTTGGGGATAAGCCCAAGGCTTAAACAGAGGGAAAGGGATTGCATACCTTCTCCGAAGAAAAGAAAGCAACCGGGGAGTATGATAAAGTATACTAAGGATCCATAAGCAACTAGCCTAGGCACCAAGAGAATCGATTACCTAAATCACCGAAACTCACTCGTATACTATCTCGTAGGCCAGAATGGCGAATACATCGCCAAAATAATACTAAGCACGAAAGGAAATCCTATGTAAAGCTAAATAGCTAAAATTTATTAAAGCAAAACAACCAGGAATGTCACTCTGACTAACTAAACTTATACCTAGCGAGCGACCACGTCCAGGACGCCTCTGGTAGGCTACGGCTCTTGTATCAAAGATTAATCCTATTAATCACTCAAAAATTTACCAAGAGCCTACATTTATACATAAAAGACATTATACTCAACTTATCAGAGGCCGACGAAGACAGAGAAGGCATGAAAAAGTAGAATAAATCCAAGATTTGCGAGAAACACAGGAAAAAACACCGAGTTGTTAAGCTACGCAAAAAGGAATACAGATGGCGCCAGGATTGGCGCCAGGCACGCATACGAATCGGAGGATAAGGAAGCCTTGGGAGCGGCTCCCCTTTTTCTTTCCCGAATTCGTTTCTTGCCAATCCCTCCTACGAGACGAAATCTCTGTCCAGGATGCAGATTGCCATGTGGCGTGTCAAGAATACGTCTTCTGATATGTCGCAATATCCCTTTCACGAGGGATACTCGCTCCAGGAGTTAGAATTCTGGTACCTTAAGGTAAATTCTCTGGGAATATCGCCGTAGTTGTAATATACCCTAGGAAGCTACCCTATAGGAACTTCCATCAGGACGACATGGCTTGAGCCCAAAAATATATATATATATATATATATATATATATATATATATATATATATATATATATATATATATATATATATATATATATATATATATATATATATATATAATTTTACTATTTTTTCCATAGAAAAGGAGGGAAATGAACATTGAACTGGAAAAATTAAGGAAGTATTTTGATAATTATTCGTAATAAGCGTATGTAATTAATCATTTGAAAATCTAATTATATCAAACTACTTATGTTTAATGCTCATATAGATTTGATAATGTTTGTTAAGATATAACTGAATGTTGTTAACATAAGCAATTTTACCATCCTACAAGCTACTACGACAACAGGTTTCAATCTTTCGCTCCCTGTCAAACTCAATGTTATGTATGGATACATGTTGTTATACATATAGATAATGTATGCATATATGTATTTGTAAGAAAGCGAATAAGGAGCAGTTTTTCTTATCTGCATATGTAATAAATGAAATAGTTAATTATTACATGTTTAAAACACATGACGTAATATGTCATTGTGGATGAAGATGCTAGCGTGAGATTTGCTGTAGTCATATATAATCATAAACAGGATATACTTTGCAGCCTCGGCAATGTAATATTTTTCTAAAACTCTACACAAATGCATAGCGTGTGAAAGATTGTGTCGTCACCGGATGCAGGTGTCTTCCGAGAAAGAATGTAAAGTTTCCATATTGTGTTTAAATGATAAGACAACTAAGCATACGATATCTGTGATATCGATAGTTTAAGCAGTTCATATCTATACTTCACCTGAATTGGTCATCCGACCAAACCAGCTCCACTCCTGTGATGGAGATGTTTAACACTGTTGTTTTTAGAGAATAAATCACTTTTAAAGTTACTAAGATGAACTTCATTTTCAAGACTTAACATCTTAAACAACACATACTCAATGTGTGCTTATAAAAGTAGCACACTAATAAATGGTGGTAGTGGTTAAACTCTAAGAATAAGAGAAAGATCTTCAAGTAATTAATAATAAACTCTAAGAATTAGAGGAAAATCTTCAAGAAATCAAAAATAAAACTGTAAAAACCAGAGAAAGATCTTCAAGAACTCAACGCTAATGAATCTACAATTTTGACTAAGTAACATAGTCCATCGAAATCTATAACATTTAATGAATGTTATACATACAAACTGATGAACTGGATCTTCAATCAACATCCTAGGAAACCCAAGGACTGACGTTCAACGCTTACAAAACATATCCAGGAAGCACTACATTCAACGGAAACTCGAACCATACATCGCTAACAAACATCAAGAGAGAGAGAGGAAATGAAGACATCACACAGAACCATATATAAGCTAAGTACAATTTTTCATATTCATTCCAGTTTGGGCAGTGAAGTGTAGTTATCACGAGTCGTTAGTCAATTATTACTGGGGTGAGTGGTTTGCTAATCTTTTATTTTCCTTTCATTAAAGGAAACTGTGTTCAACTCCGAATTCTCATCTAGAATTTTTTCTCTCTTTGTGCTAATTCCTTTTTCTTTCAGAAATTTACAGGAAATATCTTTGTGTTCGGTTTTCTTTCAGAAATTCTCGGGAAATGTCTTGGGATTAGTAACGTTATTTTGGGGAATTTTATTATAATCTTTGTCAGTGGGTACTTATGCGTTTAAGCAGTGGACGTCTGTATTCATATAGATATTTTGACAGAATTGCAAGGGGTCGAAGAGATAGGAAAAGAAATAGAGCAGTCATGACGCCCCCTGTGAGCCCCACCCCTGGACCTAGTGGCGTAGGACAGACTAATCCTCTCCCAATTGTGACGCTTGTAAATGCCAGGTCTGCAATCCTTCCTTTTCAGGGTCGAGTCAATGGGTTCTTGCCTCAAAATGTGGAGTCATGGATTTCATCCGTCGATGCCCATTTAAATGCCAAACAAATCGTAGACCCTTTTTTACAATTACAAGAAGCTAAAAGTTTTATAGATTTTTCTAAGGGGGATACGAGTGCGTATTTAAGAGGTGTTTCATTTCAAGAAGCAGTTACCTGGGATGATTTCAAAGTTAGGTTACGCGCTGTCTATGGGGGTGAAGAAGCCTTGGATGTAGTATTAACGTTAAGAAATACACTTAATCAAGCCACTATGAATCGGCTTAATGTTATTGAGAGAGCAGCTCTCATAGCTGATAGGCTTAATGAATATCAGGATATTTTAGGTAATTCCACTTGGGTTACTAGAGATAAAATCTCCGTGAAAGATTTTTTACGATTAATGTATTTAACTTGCATGACACTTATGTTGCCTGAAGCTTTAGTGCGGTGTTTTGATAAAAAGTTAACGCCTGCAAGTATGGAATTGGATGTATATAAACAAATAAAAAAACACATGGCTAAGTGTCCGGATCTCGATCCCGTGTTAACTCAAGTTTTTGTAAAGAATGAAACAAAGCCACAAACAGTGAACGTAGTTAATAATAGTCAAGTAACGGGAATGACGTGTTATAATTGCAAACGTCAAGGTCACTTAAGCGCGGACTGCAGAACGAAATTCTGCTCGATACATAACAGTTCGACTCATTCATACAATCAGTGTTACTCACGTAAGACACAACAGAATCCCAGAAATACACAGTCAATTCCACAGTCGGTCCCATATGGAAATAAAAAGAAAAATCCTCATTTTAACAATAAGAAGAAACAACCAAATGTCAATGCAGTTCAGAGTCCAAAGCAAACAAACACTTCTTTGAATATCGCTGAGCCTGGGTTGTCAAACCAGACCTCGCAAGGTCAGACTAATTTTCAGAATGTGCAGAGCAAAGCAAATACCACATAGTTAACTCCAGAGGGGAAGAGAGTGATGTTGGGTCAAGGTCATTCATGTCAACATCAATAGTATTGAATAATCAATTTAATGTTTTATCAGATAATTGTGAGGCAATAGATTTTCCTATGAAACACACGGCCGAATTAAGTAAAACAGTGCATGCTCCCGTAGATTTGCAACAAATTCATACAATAATAAGCCAAAATGAGTTACGACCAACCTTATATGCTGTAAATTTAGAACACAAATCCTTTACGTTATTTTTTGACTCTGGTAGTCTACGTAATATCATGGATTTGAAGACACATCATTTGTTGTTTTCGAACTTTCCGATTGAAAAATCCGGAGTTAGACTCTCGGGTATAGGAAATAATGAATTAAATGTCATAGGCATAACTCATGTTCAATTCAAAGTCGGTAAACGCACGTTTGCCAATACATTTGTTGTTGTACAAAACATTGATATGTATCAAGCTGTAATTATAGGATACCCATCTATGGGAAATCAAAACATTATCTTAGCCCCTGCCAAACACGGCGTGTATATCAAAGAGATATTCTATAAGTCTTCTAATACCTTAAAATCAGTTTTGGATAAAAAGGAGACAACAAATATAACCGTAACATACGTTGAAGAACCAATAACTTTTCTCACTAATAAAGAAATAATATACGCGACCCAGCAGAATTTTCGTTCACTCGTAATATCATCTTGCACACAATCTATTGAGCCAAACGTACCTTCGAATTTAATAGTGCAAATAAAGAAAACATTACCGGGATCTGAAATATTAATCCTTTCCGACACTTTGAAAACTAACGGATTGTCTGTCACACAAGCTATTTATACAGTAGGCTCGCATCAACAATGTAATATTGAAGTCTGTAATCATTTAAATGACACTTTAGTAATTCACAAAAATCAACATATCTTGGATGTAGAAGTTTATAAACATCGTATTCTTACCGTTGCTGAAATCAATCACTCTCAATCAGTTGCGGATGAATCCCTTTTGCAATCTATTAAAAATAGAATCAATAAAGACATTCAAGATGAAGAAATTCAGCAGAAAATTTTTGGACTTTTAACTAAATATCATGATGTTTTTTCCACTACAGATGGATCCTTAGGAAAAACAGATGTGATCGAGCATCAAATAAGGTTAAAGGACAAGCAGAAAATTATCTATGTACCCTCGTACAGACTCCCTATGAAATTCCAGAATGAAATAAATGATGAAGTAGGTAAAATGCTAAAAGAAAGAGTCATTAGGAAATCAAACAGCCCTTATAATTTTCCTTTAATAGTTGTACCGAAAAAAGATCGAACATGGCGTATCTGCGTCGACTTTCGTCGTCTAAACAAGGAGACGATTCCTGATCGATTCCCAGTGCCATGTACTGACGATATTTTGTCTTTGTTAGGTCAGAATAAATATTTTACCAGTTTGGACTTACTTAAAGGCTTTCACCAGATATCATTAGAAGAAGATAGTATCCCATACACAGCCTTCAGCACAGCCAGGGGACATTATGAATTTTTACGGATGCCTTTTGGTTTACGTTGTGCTCCTATAACATTTACAAGAATGATTAACATGGTGTTTGGAGACTTGTTAGGGGATATATTGCATGCCTATATGGATGATCTTGTAATCTTTTCCAACACCTTAGAAGAACATCTACGTAAGTTAGAACTAGTACTACAGAGATTAAGACAACATAACTTAAGGGTAAAGATTAGTAAGTGTGAATTTTTCAAAACAGAATTAATATATTTGGGTTTCATGGTGTCAAGCCAAGGTCTTAAAGTAGTCCATGATAAGGTGTCGGCTATACGTAATTTTCCCATACCTACTAATGTCAAGGGAATACAGCAATTTCTGGGTTGTACTGGATATTACAGGCGTTTTATACGCAACTATTCAATAATAGCCGCTCCTTTAACTGATCTTACGAAGAAGGGCGTAGATTTCATATGGTTTGAGCATCATCAACAGGTGTTTAATACCTTGAAATAGGAACTCTGTAGTTCTCCTATCTTAAAATTTCCTGACTTCGGTAAGGAATTCTTCATTGCAACAGACGCCTCAGACTTAGGAGTAGGAGGGGTATTGCTTCAGTAATACGATAAAGAATTTTTCCCGATAGCTTTTTATTCTCGAAAATTGAGAACTTCCGAAAGTAAGTATGCAGTAATAGACAAGGAAGGGCTAGCTATTGTTAATTCACTAGTGCATTTTAAGTTCATAATTTACGGTTATCCCGTTAAGGTTCTTACTGACCATAAACCACTAACCGAGTTCTTTAAAGGCTTCAACCACAGCCCTAAACGAACTCGGTGGCATTTGATCATTCAAGATTTTGGCGCAAGAATCGGGTATTTACCTGGGAAAGCAAATATCATTGTGGATGCATTATCACGCAACATCGTGTCATCTTGTACGGAGCCTTTAGCTGAATTATTAGATATATCAACATCCATGCCTATTGTTAAAACGATATCTGAACAAGAAGATTTAGGCTGGAGTGCTGAATTACTACAGACTGAGCAAAGAAAAGATCAGAAAATAGAGACAATTATAAATGCTTTGAAAGGCAATCATAAGGAAAAGGGATATATAAAGTATAAGCAGCAGAATTATATAATCAAAGATGATATTCTGTGTAGGACTGTGACAAGGAAAACCCGCAATACACCACATGTAACTAACGACCAGGTAGTAGTACCAATCTCACTTATTTCCACTGTCCTGAATTGGTTGCATTCAAATCCATTACATGGACACCCGGGGTTCTCATTAATGTCACAGAAAGCCAAATCATTGTTTTATTGGCATACGATGCTTACAGATATAAAAAGACACATAGCTAATTGTCGCACATGTCAGGAAAACAAAGGGCATACGAAAACACCTGTCAGCCTAGGGGCTTATTCCGTGCCCAATCAACCCTTTGAAAGAATACATTTAGATTTGTTAACAGGATTTTACGAGTCAGAGAGAGGAAATAAGCACCTCTTAGTAATTATAGATGTTTTAACTCGATATACAGAACTAATAGCGCTTAAAACTAAAACTGCGATTGAATGCGCTAGGAAGTTTTACGAGTGTTACATTTGTAAACATGGAATTCCACACATGATAATCTCAGACTCGGGTGGTGAATTTAATAATCACTTTCTTACCTCATTGTGTGAATTCCTTAGCATAAAGAAAATAAATATCATGATATATCACCCAGAGTCGAATGGGCTAGTGGAAAGAGCAAATAGAAAAGTTTTAAATATATTAAGAGTAACACTAGGGGTATCAGACCCCAACTGGGATATTGCAATACCGGCGGCACTGAGTACTCTGAATCATTCATATCATATATCAATTAAAATGTCACCGCATGAAGCATTGTATGGTACCCTAGTTAGAACGCCTTTCCATGTATTAACGCCTACAACTAATCTATCAAATCCTTTAAAAGAATGTATAAATGCAAGCAAAAGTCGATATGATATCCTTCGAAAGAATTTAGAAGAATCACAAATCATAATGAAAAGGAATCATGATAAAATAGCGAAGCCAACTAAAACATATACCGTGGGTGATATCATGTATATACAGATCAATGTGCGTAAAGGACTCAATTATAAACTAACACCTAAGTTTGAAGGCCCATTTAACATTTTGGAAACATTAACGGCCAATAGGTTTAGAGTTCAAAACGTATCCCAACCCACGGATGAGAGAATAGTACCATTGGCTCACATAAGAAATTAAAAAAAAGAAAAAGAAAAAAAGAAAAAAAGAGGGAAAGAAGTGAGGGAAAAATTTTTTGTTTTATGTGATTAAAAGTTTTCTTCTTAATACAGGAGTAATTACATACATTTTTCTCGTTACAGGTTTCCAAGATGAATTTTTTGTTGTTGGGAGTGATATTGTTCGCTCAGACATGTTTCTTGTGTGGGATGAGCTCTAAAACTAAAAGTATAGATTTTAAATATGGCACTATAGTTGAAAGACAAGAAGACGTTTTTATTACATCGAGCAACGTAGTTGTAGAAGTGAATATGTAAGCAATTTTTCTTCCAAAGAATGATGTCACTTGCTTAAAAACCGCCATTTCAAGGTTTTCTGTCTCATTGAATGAGTTGCATAGAAGACATTTTCATTTGACTACAGAGAGTTTGCTTGGATCAACATTAAAAGTTGCAGAGATGCTATCTGATGACTTGAAAAATAAGACTTAGGAGACAGAATCTTTGGCTTATGACCTTTTGATGTGGACTGTAGGACACGAACATAAAGAAAGACGAAATCCGTTTATTTATGCTGAATTAAACATCTTTTGGTCTATTGCAAGTTTAGGTTTAGGAATTTCCAATCGTCTTAAGATTAGTAATCAAAATAAGAAAATTGAGTTCTTGACTCATGAAGATGAATTGATTATGTCAGAACTAAGGAATCAGTTAGCTTCGATCAATCAAATTATGGATTTAGTAAATGAACATTCAAATAATATCATTCAGATTATGGAAGTACAGGATTTGTTGGCAACGTTAATGTATTATGATTCAAAGATAGATCACATACATAACAGAATTGCACATTTCATTGAGAAATCCAAGGATTATGTAGAAGCTATCACGTTAGCAACTAAAGGTGTACTGTCGCCCCATTTGTTGCCTATAAATTACTTAAAGTTAGTTCTGGAGAACGGAAGGGATAAACTAGGCTAAGTTCCTTTGTTAGGCGAACGTAAGATAGAATTTTACTACAGCCTAATTACAGTAAGCGTTGAAAATAACAAGATTAGGATTACAATTCCCTTTGATTCTTCTGATGCCTGGCAATCTTACAGGATATCACCATTTCCGACTTTCATGACGAATCACTCAAATCCAGTAATATCCAGTTTGACAGGACACGTATTGATTTCCCCAGACAAGGAAACATATACGGTCATTAAAGACTTAAATCAATTAACTCACTGTTCAGACGCAATGGATAGAAAAATATGTACAGCTGACTCATTTGAATTCCATAAAAACTTAATGGATTCATGCGAGTTAGGTATAGTGCTAGACGGTGCTCTCTCCCATACAAGTGAAAATTGTCTGGATAAGCTTTATCCCTTGGACAATAATGAGTTCAATTGTAG
>NC_090756.1:83637261-83639761 GCF_036898095.1 Palaemon carinicauda
AGCCAAATCATTGTTTTATTGGCATACGATGCTTACAGATATAAAAAGACACATAGCTAATTGTCGCACATGTCAGGAAAACAAAGGGCATACGGAAAACACCTGTCAGCCTAGGGGCTTATTCCGTGCCCAATCAACCCTTTGAAAGAATACATTTAGATTTGTTAACAGGATTTTACGAGTCAGAGAGAGGAAATAAGCACCTCTTAGTAATTATAGATGTTTTAACTCGATATACAGAACTAATAGCGCTTAAAACTAAAACTGCGATTGAATGCGCTAGGAAGTTTTACGAGTGTTACATTTGTAAACATGGAATTCCACACATGATAATCTCAGACTCGGGTGGTGAATTTAATAATCACTTTCTTACCTCATTGTGTGAATTCCTTAGCATAAAGAAAATAAATATCATGATATATCACCCAGAGTCGAATGGGCTAGTGGAAAGAGCAAATAGAAAAGTTTTAAATATATTAAGAGTAACACTAGGGGTATCAGACCCCAACTGGGATATTGCAATACCGGCGGCACTGAGTACTCTGAATCATTCATATCATATATCAATTAAAATGTCACCGCATGAAGCATTGTATGGTACCCTAGTTAGAACGCCTTTCCATGTATTAACGCCTACAACTAATCTATCAAATCCTTTAAAAGAATGTATAAATGCAAGCAAAAGTCGATATGATATCCTTCGAAAGAATTTAGAAGAATCACAAATCATAATGAAAAGGAATCATGATAAAATAGCGAAGCCAACTAAAACATATACCGTGGGTGATATCATGTATATACAGATCAATGTGCGTAAAGGACTCAATTATAAACTAACACCTAAGTTTGAAGGCCCATTTAACATTTTGGAAACATTAACGGCCAATAGGTTTAGAGTTCAAAACGTATCCCAACCCACGGATGAGAGAATAGTACCATTGGCTCACATAAGAAATTAAAAAAAAGAAAAGAAAAAAAGAAAAAAAAGGAGGGAAAGAAGTGAGGGAAAAATTTTTTGTTTTATGTGATTAAAAGTTTTCTTCTTAATACAGGAGTAATTACATACATTTTTCTCGTTACAGGTTTCCAAGATGAATTTTTTGTTGTTGGGAGTGATATTGTTCGCTCAGACATGTTTCTTGTGTGGGATGAGCTCTAAAACTAAAAGTATAGATTTTAAATATGGCACTATAGTTGAAAGACAAGAAGACGTTTTTATTACATCGAGCAACGTAGTTGTAGAAGTGAATATGTAAGCAATTTTTCTTCCAAAGAATGATGTCACTTGCTTAAAAACCGCCATTTCAAGGTTTTCTGTCTCATTGAATGAGTTGCATAGAAGACATTTTCATTTGACTACAGAGAGTTTGCTTGGATCAACATTAAAAGTTGCAGAGATGCTATCTGATGACTTGAAAAATAAGACTTAGGAGACAGAATCTTTGGCTTATGACCTTTTGATGTGGACTGTAGGACACGAACATAAAGAAAGACGAAATCCGTTTATTTATGCTGAATTAAACATCTTTTGGTCTATTGCAAGTTTAGGTTTAGGAATTTCCAATCGTCTTAAGATTAGTAATCAAAATAAGAAAATTGAGTTCTTGACTCATGAAGATGAATTGATTATGTCAGAACTAAGGAATCAGTTAGCTTCGATCAATCAAATTATGGATTTAGTAAATGAACATTCAAATAATATCATTCAGATTATGGAAGTACAGGATTTGTTGGCAACGTTAATGTATTATGATTCAAAGATAGATCACATACATAACAGAATTGCACATTTCATTGAGAAATCCAAGGATTATGTAGAAGCTATCACGTTAGCAACTAAAGGTGTACTGTCGCCCCATTTGTTGCCTATAAATTACTTAAAGTTAGTTCTGGAGAACGGAAGGGATAAACTAGGCTAAGTTCCTTTGTTAGGCGAACGTAAGATAGAATTTTACTACAGCCTAATTACAGTAAGCGTTGAAAATAACAAGATTAGGATTACAATTCCTTTGATTCTTCTGATGCCTGGCAATCTTACAGGATATCACCATTTCCGACTTTCATGACGAATCACTCAAATCCAGTAATATCCAGTTTGACAGGACACGTATTGATTTCCCCAGACAAGGAAACATATACGGTCATTAAAGACTTAAATCAATTAACTCACTGTTCAGACGCAATGGATAGAAAAATATGTACAGCTGGACTCATTTGAATTCCATAAAAACTTAATGGATTCATGCGAGTTAGGTATAGTGCTAGACGGTGCTCTCTCCCATACAAGTGAAAATTGTCTGGATAAGCTTTATCCCTTGGACAATAATGAGTTCAATTGTAGACTGAACAATGGCTCGTGGATACGATACGACAAGGACGGCTTCAATGTATCATGCCCGGACGGATCCACGTCATTTCCACACATCTTTGTTGCAGCAGATGGTTGTATCGGGACTTCCCCTAATTCCATGGTGACCGGACTAAGGGACACTCATCAGAG
>NC_090756.1:83644761-83647261 GCF_036898095.1 Palaemon carinicauda
CACTCGGATATTACAAACAAATCCCAGATTCTCAAATGATCAATTATACATAAAATACTTATAAGCATTAATATTTTTCTTGAAATTCGGTTACAATTTACTCAAGGGTTTCTATATTCAAGTTTTGGATCAAGAAATATTACGAAATTCTCACTTTTTAACTTGCGTCAATCGCTGCCATCTTCTTGTGTCCATAATTTCATATCTTTTATACTGAATTATTTTAATCATAAACCCTTAATGGAAGAAAATGATATTCTCCTTTATATCCTTTTTATTTCTATTTTCCTTTGATTTTTTTTACCTTCATATATTTACAATTATCCTCTGACACTTACTTTTTTATGATTAATTATCATGATATTTATCCCTTTACTTATAATTTCTTTACCCTTTGTAGAATGTCTTCCACTTTTTTACTTATTCTAAATGCCAAAGCTATTTCAAAGAAAGGTTTTGTTATTAATTCTTTTTTACCTTATGAAAAAAGGGGAAATACGGTACTTTTTTTATATTAAGAAATTGATTATTTAATGTTATGATTTTAAAAGGAAAAATAATTACGCACCCATGATAATTGCAAAAAGAAGTGGAATATAGAAAAATAACAGGATAATAATGATCATATTATGCACTTCATAATTTCATAATTAATGAAGATTATGACTAAATGTGCTAATAAGTTTGTAAGAATGTATGTAGGTTTGTAGAATATTTTAAGATTATGAAGAGTTATATAACCAGAGATAATTTTGCAGAGGGGAAACGCATGCAACATAATTTTACAAGAAGGTTTGGGTCAAAGGCCAAAAAAGCTTTTAGATGCAGTATGAAGTAATTAAAATTAAAAGTAATACAAAATTAAAACTATTTTGACGATATTCTGCACCTTTTAAGATTAGATCCCGGTAGGTGAGTAGGAAGTCACAGGCCTACGTGGCTGAGGGCTATGAAGCCGGAATTAGATGATGATGAATGGAGAAGTATTGATTTAATTAAAAAGCTCAAGATGGAGACAACTAACGAAATCTAACCGAGGCCTTTTGTGTCAATATGTGTAGGACAAGATGATGATGATGATGATGATGATGAGGATGATTATATATGAGGATGTTTATATATGACATATCTGTTTTGACACTGTTACTGTTTTTAGAATGATATATTGTTAATTTCTTCTCATCATTTATTTATTTCCTTATTTCCTTTCCTCACTGGGCTATTTTTCCCTGTTGGAACCCCTGGGCTTACAGCATCTTGCTTTTCCAACTAGGGTTGTAGCTTGGCTAATAATAATAATAATAATAATAATAATAATAATAATAATAATAATAATAGTAAAATATTTTCAAGTAGTAGTAGCTTTCTAGTTAGTTACTGACTGACCAATTTGCATATTAATTATGTTAAAATAAGATATTAGATATTATAATTTTTACAAACAAGGATATAATTAGTTTATTAAGAGCTGAACTATGTACTCATTTTGATTGCCTATAAAGAGCAATTAATTAAATGCCATTTCTAACGTCGTTGAATATAAAAAGGACTTTTTTATTACATATGTCAAATCCAAAAGGATGAGCTTGAATTTCCAAAGTATTATGTCAATTAATATAATGAGTAATGTGAATCAAATCATTTGCCTTATAATTAATATATATTTTAAGGAATAAAAGGTTTTTGGCTTTATTTTGTAAGGGAGAATCTTGAATTTATATATTGAAAATTGATTTTTATATAAAAAAAACTGATAATTACTGTTAGATTCATTTACTTTGGAAATTAATAAAGGATGTAATAACATATTAAACTTCTATGTTTCATGTATCATATGTTTCAGATATCAAAGCATAAATATTCACATAAAATTATTAGAAAAAAATTCATCTTATATCAACCTTTTGAAAATATCCTCTGCATATTATCATGTCTGTGATTGCTTACAAAAACGAAATGTGGTTTGGAAGAATAGGTAAAAATGCATAACGAAATATCAAGATGATTTATCGCTGGAAAATCCTAAACTGGTTTAATAAACAAGATATGTTTGTGGTCAATGAAGTCATAAATGTGTTTGGGTGTTAGTAATTTGATCAATTGGAATAGAAAGAATATTTATGTGTCTCTTTCCCACAGAAACATGGAAATGGTGAAGAAGGTTAGAGATTTGTACGAATTAAAGCCAATTGCAAAAAAAAAAAGAAAAAAAAAATCGTATGATAGCAAAAATTGGATGAGAATTGTCGCAAGGTAGCTGTTAGGTACTAATATGCCGGTCTAACCCCCAAAATTTTCTTAATTCGTTAATTTATCGTGTTCTCTCCCTTCACCTGCTTCTTTTGTAATGATAATAATAATAATAATAATAATAATAATAATAATAATAATAATAATAATAATAATAATAATAATAATAATAATAATACAGAGAGGCTAGTTGAGTGTATGTGACTTCATTCAACAACATAAAGAACTTACAAAAAAAAAAAAAAAAAAA
>NC_090756.1:83652261-83659761 GCF_036898095.1 Palaemon carinicauda
CAATCTGTTTATATAAATTCTACACTTTCTACTTGAGCCTGGAGCTTCAATTTCGTAATTGACCTCGGACAACTTCCTCAGTACCTTCCAGGGACCCTTATACCTTGGTTCAAGAAAATTGTCCGAGTCCATACTCAAAACCAAAACCAATTATCCAGGTTCAAAAGAACCTTCATGACAGCCTGCGAATAACTCAGATTTTACCGTGCAAATTTCCAAGCACTGAACAACCTCTTTTTCAAATCCTCTACAAATTCTCCAACTTAACCTCTCCCTTTCGAACGGACTGTAGCACTTCGCTAAAAATTTCTACAGGACCACAAACTTTATGACCGAATACCAATTCGAAGGGAGCTACACCATTGAAGAATTTGGATGATTCCTAAAAGCAAAGAGGGCAAAGGGAAGTGCTTTATCTCACTCACTACCTTGTTCGTAACAATGTTTTTTTCAAAATTGATTTAAGGGTCTGGTGAAACCTCTCCACCACCCCTTGACTCTCCGGGTGATAAGGTACGCTGGTAATGTGCTGAATGGCCAGTTCAGCACATTTACCTCTAAATACCTTACTCATGAAATTTGTCTGAATAACACGAGGGAGACCATACCTGGAAAAAAAATAACTTTTCAAAAACAACTTTAGATGTAATACGTTTCATAGGATTGCTTCGGGAAATCTAGAGGCTCTATCCATAATAGTTGATAAATAAACATAACCAGATTTGGTTTTAGGTAAAGGACCAACGACATCTATCACCAATTCCGAGAATGGTTCACCAATGGGAGGGATAGGATGTATGGGAGCTTTGGTAATTATTTGATTTGGTTTTCCCATAACCTGACATACCTCACATTCCTTCACATAATGCTTCACAGAAGATTTCATCCCAGGCCACCAAAAATACTTGCTATTTTCGGAAGTTTTCCATATCCCAAAATAGCCTGAAAGAAAATTGTTGTCAGCAAGATTCATTAGTGATTCACGGAACTGGGACGGAACCACAATTTGTGCAATCTAAGAAGTCTTGCTCAGATCATCTGTCGAAGGACGAGTAAACCTGTAAAGTAAACCTTTGGTTATACCAAACCGAGGTTTAGTCAAATCATTAATGCCTCCCATTTCAAAGTCAAATTCTTTTTTCTGGCCTTCAATAAAAGCCAATCTGTCCCAATCAGGTTTCAAATCATTAATAATAATACTACTATCATTATCTACTGACCCAGGCCTTTCTACATCTACTTCGCATTAAATCATCATCGACATCACGTAGATCAGCAGCTCTTGCTGCGGCATGGGTTGTTACAGCTATGGGACACGCATTAATGGATAGTATGGGAAATACTTCCTGACCCTCACTATTGACCATATCATTGCCCAAAATACCATCAATCCCAGGAATGGGGAGACTATCAACAACGGCCAACTCGGTAACCTTATCACATCTAGGAAAAGACAACCTAACATCCACCAATGGAGCAGAAACAACAGTGTTCGGGAACCATCCCAGAACGACATAATTCCCTGAATACTCTTCACAACCTTTTAAGGTATCCCTCAACACAAGAGACCGAGCTGAACCAGTGTCCCTCAAGAACTTTACTTTCATAATCCTAGACCCAAGAACAATTTTACCTGGCCACACATATTTGTCAAAATTGAGTCACAATTGTTTTTTATTAGAAGTGTCACTACTACTATTATCTACCCTACTGCTAACTACAGATTTTTCCACTGATTACCACAAGAACTAGACCTGTCAGAAATTAACGAAACTACATTTTGGCCGTTTCTCTCAAGATATCGTCTACGGGCATTGCACTGGTTCTGGAAATGACCTGGCTTGTCACACCAAAAACAGGTTACTCTACGTCCAGTACCTCTGTTACCATTATTATTATTATACCTTAGATTATAGTCATAATTAGATGTACCTCTGTTAACAAAGACACTAGGGGAGGAGACCCTCCCGAGACTCTACAATATTTCTACCATCTGAAAAGGAATTATCATTATTATTCTTAGGAATATTAGGATTCATCGAAGGTGGTTCTCCTCTCCTTCCATTACTGTGGGCACGGGAAGAGGGATCATTAAAACTCTGTACCAAAAGTTACTATTGCCAGAGCGATGGGTCAACACATATTCATCTGCCAACTGAGCGGCACTACTCAACTTTATAGCTTTGACCTCCTCAAGATGGACCCTCAACTCTTTGCTACACGACTTTTTGAACTCTTCAAGGAGCAACTATTCCCGCAACGCAGCAAAAGACACCACTTGTCGGCTCTTCAGCCAGTCGTCAATTGTTCTTCCTTGACCCGAGCGAAATCAACAAAAGATTGTGAAGGATGTTTATTATAATTCCTGAATTTTAGGCGATACGCTCGGGAACCAAATCATAGGCTTTTAATACCAGCGCTTTGACCTTATGATAGTCCCTGGTAATTCCCTCCTCAAGGCATTGTACACCCGGATAGCCTTTCCCACCAGCCTACATTGTATTAAAAGTCCACATTTCGAGGGCCAAGACAACCGGGTGGCAACACGCTCAAAGGCTTTGAAAAATTCAGGGACATTGTTCTCATCAAAGACTGGCACCAATTTAGTGCTGCACCTAAATTAAACCTTTCCTGGAACATAACTTTAGGGGAACTGACCAAATTTGCCCCCTGTAATCTAGCCATCTCTATATTCAACTTCACCATCTCTAACTCATGACCCCTCACCCGCTCGTTCTCCTCAATTCTATTTTCCCTTAATTCAATTCGTTTACAAATTAACTTATATTCTACCTCCTCTTTAGATTCACCAGAAGTATGAACAGAAGCCAGGGGTTTGACTGGCAAAGAATTAAGGTGGGGGCAAAAATGGATTATGTGAAACATTAGCCTTAGGTATATTCGAGGGACCTAAATAAATAATACCTATACGAGGAGGATCCTCGAACAAAGTCAAACCAGCTCTCACGCTCACCTATCCTCTTCCAAACCACCATTAATACTACCTTCACCATCACTATTTACTTCACTTTCACTCACCAAATGTTCGGCCTCAGCTAAATCCTGGGTAATCTCAAGGTCTATAGAATACGAGGTCTTCTCACGCGCAGATTAGTGAGGATATGGGGGTTTGGAGGGATAATCCTTGACGTCAGCGTAGCCAATGCGGCCGAGTCTCCCTTGGACAACATTCATACAAATATAGGATTTTTTTGTTAATTTATTTTTAATTGATAACAATATTAAGAGCCACTTTATTATCTTAGGAAAATAAAATTACTCACAGTGGAAAGAGTTCTATATTTTGTGCATAAAAAATTGATCTAATTACATTTATTTACAAGAATAAAGGAATGATATATAAAAACCTTAATTTTCACATTTTTACCACTCCCATGATAAACATGGTTATGCTCGTCTCAAATCTTTCATCTTACAACTGAATAATTAAGAACCAACTTCAACATTTTACTTACAGCTTTCCGAGAGGAGCTAATTGTTTCTATTCAGAATTCGAATCCTAAAAAAAAGTACAACGTAAAAAATACCTAATAACTTCCAAATGAAATATGCTCGTATATCATTTCAGCTAATGAAGTTATTACCATTCGTCCTTATTTCAAAGATTTTTCGCCATGAAAACAAACAAAAAATTTTTCCATTGTTTTTAGATTTTCGAAAAAATTTTCGTTGGGTTTCATCAGTTTTTTGTCATCCTACTTACAGCACCAATCCATGTATTATCCCCTTTAGTTGCCCTATTGCCTAAAATTCATACTGAGGAAACTTCAAGCTATAAACCCTCCCACATATTGTAATCCTCCTTCTTCGATGGCATCTAATAAACCTTCCTCATATTCCAGATTAGCATCAATGCAATTTTCAAACTCATTTTCTTGCAAGGAAAAGAACATAGCAGACAAGCTTAATTCTTTCTGAAGATAACTTTCTTCATTTTTCAATTGCTGTATTCTCTTTGGAAAGAAAATGAGCACATTCGTTTGAAGTTGCATTCACACCTTCACAACTTTGAATGTTAGATTTGGAACCCTAAGAGAGTTGCTTCCTTTCAAAATAGATGTGCTCTGACCCGTTGTTTAAATGCAACAGGAGAGGGATGCTGATAACCGAGTTTCACAAAAGAGCGAAACTATATGTTAAAAGAGCGGCAACATTTTCTCGAAAGAGCGACAGATTTACTATTAAAAGAGCGGCTACATTTTACCAACAGATGAGCGTCTTAATTACCTCTTCCGTTAGCCAGATGTAAATACCTGTTGCCCCCCTGGCTCACCACGGGGAGGTGGAAGTAGGCTTTTGAGCAGGAAAAATATTTGTTTTAAAGGTTAAAGGTTTTAAAGGTTCATATCATATCTTCGTCACTTAAATGTGTTCAGATCGTATTTTCGTCACTTAGTGTGTTCACATCATATCTTCCGTTCACATCAAATCAGTTCTTGCCATGAAACTGCAACCCATAGATTGTAAATATTGACGTCGGTTAATATCCTGCGACTTGTACTTGGCGAACTGAGTTATGGCATATTCACACTTCTCTTTATCCACTTTCTTTGGGACAGCTGGCATGCCGGTACTTCTGATTTTCAAGTACGTTGTTGCTTGGAGCTTCTTGACTACATCCATGAAGATGAAGATGGTTGGGTGAGCTTTGTAAAATTGTGCGTTGAAATGCGCATGAAAGGATTCAGCCGCATTGTTTGTGCGTTTGTCGTTAGAGGGTACTTCAGCCCAAAGCACTGGTGGAAACTTGGAATGAGGTGTGACATAGTTAACAACGAGATAGTCTGCATAATTAGTACATTTTTCTTTCTGTGGTTGCGCATGACATCAGTTCCTCAATAAAGCAGTCTTCAATATCAGCAGGATCAATGAAATGGAGACCATAAGATAGCTTTAACCACTGTCCTATGTCACTGTTCTTGTCTTTGTATTCTTTACTTAAGCCAAGGTTTTGGATTTTCCTCCACCATGCCTGCCCTAAATGGAATCTACAGCATTTGATTATTGCATCCGGAAAAGTTTCTTTCAGGATAGTGAGTATGGGGAATTCAAAATGCATTTCTTTCCCTTGTTAGTTTCTGTAATGGTGAACTCCATGTTGGCACGACTTGACTGTACTGGGTGGAATCACCAGATACACTGACCAGTTGTATGGAGGTCACCGACAAGGTTAACTGGCTGACCCCGGAACGAAGTAGGGGGTAGGGGTGGGAGGTGGGAGGATAATGAGGCAGTCAGGTCGTCCGCTCTTTTATAGTATATTTTGTCGCTCTTTCAGAATACTCTCACTACTGATTCGCCGCTCATTTGTCGGTCGCCCCCGCTGATAACATGCACCCATCTGACGTATGCAACCAAAGAAGTACTCTAATCCTTCTCGATTTAATCTGTTTGTCTAATAATTCGTACATCAAATTCCTTTCATAGATACCCGCTTCAAAGCGCCGGCTACATATCAGGGCATTCTCGACATTTATGTGATCTCCCCGTTTGCAGAGGTGAACCCATTTTTTTTCCTACTATGAGATTCAGGGCCTCTGTAACACGGTTTTTTCGCAATAATTTTTTATCTATGAATTTCATAAATATAATGCTTCTTCAGAATGCATATTATATCTACACATGAATTTTAACCATATTCTGCATTACGTAGGTTGAATAAATTTGGTACTTATAATGTAAAAGTGACGTTTTTTGAAGACGGGCCAACTTATTTAGAGAAAAGGTTTCGAAAGCACTCGTTACGTAACTTATGACCGGCATTTCTTCCCTCTTTCTCGATCGATGATTGGCTATACGTCACGAAGGCTATACCTCTGCCAACAATGACACAAAAGTTTAAATAAAAGCAAAGTAATACACCTTTTTGAACCCTGAAACCTCTCCACTGATAATTGTCATAATGGACAAACCAACAAAATATGTTAATAAATACAAAAACCCTTCAATTATTAGTCTAACTCCCAAAATAAGTTTCCGAAGAAATTACAGTCTACTTTAAAGGTCACAATCAGATTGACAAGGTGTAGGGAATAGTTGGTAATTTTCAAAAACATAGTAGACAAGCTTGATTTGATAACTGCTATATCCAATGTCAAGCAATTTTTATTTATTGTCTATCTACCTACCTATTTACTGTATAAAAAAAAAAAGAAAAAAAAATAGCTGGTACCGTATTTTGGCTTTAAACCTTCACTAATAATTATCGTCAGAATGATGACTTCATGAGGCTCCACCCACTTTGGCCTCGATATAATTCAGGATAACACTGAAGGCTATCATGGGCATTGTTGGATCAGAAAATTTAAATTCTGGCTATAAAAACTCATTTCTCGAGTACTTGTAAGAAGTGCTAAATGATCCTCAAGGATCCCAGCAGTTGGCCTAAACGTTTAATTCATGTATACTACTGTTGCGGCACTACTGCTACAGTAGTATTACTACACAAGCACAGATACCCCACCCACATTTATGTATTGTTCCGCCATTCATAAAGTCTTTGTCATGTTTTTTTCACTGAGCAATAAGCCATGGCCTCTTCAGAAATTAAGTTTAACATTAGATGATAGGTTATTTCATTAAGCTGACAAATTATGGCAACTGGGTAGGTTATTGCCGATGTTGAAGCTAAAGATAAAGTATGGTATTATTCCTTCATTGCATTATCATCTTTACTACTATTTGTTTTGCTACATGTAGTAATTATTTTAAAGGATAAATGAATTATGTTCACTTTACTTCTATAAATTCTCATTAGATGTACAAATAAAACTCCTAAAACTATTCATGATTTATTTACAAAATGCAGTCATGCCCAAAACACAGCCAACACGGTCGTACGGCCTAAGAAGAAGAAAAAAAATTATATCGGATGATCCGTTGGTCTGATGGAGAGTTTAGCACAAAATTCTTATTTTAACAAAAATAGTTATATAAAGACTGTTTACATACAATCTCTCTCTTTCTCTCTCTCTCTCTCTCTCTCTTGGTGGCATAGTGAATAGTGGAAATGTTCAAAAGTCTGAATGACATTACAAGTATTATAATCATGTTACGCTAAATACAAATCTGACCATAAACATTGGATTTAAACTAGAAACTGAATAATTACCTATTCAGGCTATAGTAAATATGGCCACGGGCTTTCTCTTGACTGTATAAAGTTACAGTCGTAAGACAAATGCATTTTTGCAACCACGGGGGGCAATTCCAAATCCTGTTAGCCATTCTTGACTGTTATGGGTTTCAGAGCAGATGGAACAAGGTGAATGGGTGTCTGGTGGATTGGCGGGGCAAAATTTTGTCAAAAGGTGTTTCCATTGCTTACGTAATGAATGTTTTCGACTCTTGGCTCGTTATCACTGGCCATGGCGTTGCCCAGATCATTCTTACTCTATAAAAATTAAAACTATCGGGTTTAGGTTATTTGATAATGCTGAAAAAATTTCTGTGTGGTTGTAAAATATACATATGTCAACT
>NC_090756.1:83664761-83667088 GCF_036898095.1 Palaemon carinicauda
GAACCCCGTCTTATCAGCGGCTTTCATTCAAGTAATCGTGGACTCACTCATCTTCCTTGGACACTTTTGCCACCTCGAGAATTGCTCTATATATTATACGCTGCTGATATTTGATTCCAAAAATTGTTTTTGATGCTTTAGAGTCTATTGAGAGAAATTCTGCATTAGTTGTTATAAGCATACACACACACACACACACACATACAATTAGCAATATAAATACAATTAACAAGAAGTAGGTCAACCAAAATTCTTCGTATTGATTGCGTCTCCCTTTACAATTGTGACTATCATATAATTTTATTCTCTGATCTTCTTTCTCCCTCTTACTCCTCATTTCCCGTTTACTTTTCCTCTCCCCTCTTACTTTTCCTCTCCTTTTCCTTTCCCTCTCCTCTTCCATTCTCTCTTCTACTCATTAACTATCTGATGTTTTCCCCAGTGGAGAAAGTCAGCGTTAAATTGGGCCTGATGCCTCAGCATTCAAAGTTCGTTAATGACGATTATTATTATTATATCCATTTTGGGTGAAAAGTCGATGGATATAAAAGGATCCTTTTCTTGCATATATATATATATATATATATATATATATATATATATATATATATATATATATATATATATATATATATATATATATATGTATGTATATATATATACCGTGTATATATATATATATATATATATATATATATATATATAGTATATATATATATATATATATTATATATATATATATATATATATATATATATATATATATATAAGGGTTTTCTTTTTCATTATTGATTAAAGGAGAGAGAGAGAGAGAGGGAGAGAGAGGAGAGAGAGAGAGAGAGAGAGAGAGAGAGAGAGAGAGAGAGAGAGAGAGTTTTCAATTTACACGTATCTTCTGTATATAATAGAGCCATGTCTCTCGCTGTATATAAAGATGTATTTCTCCCCTGTCACGCTAATTGGCATTGCAGGATATAGAACTATTTGGTATTTCCCCGTCCCTCAACTAGAGGGGAGAGGGCGTAGTCATACCCTGGGGGAAGTGGGAAAGCCCGAGAGGTACTATCGGAAACCTCACTCTCACCGCAAAATGCCGAACCAGAGGGTTGTTGTTATGTAAGGGGGAGAGGTGGGGAAGGGTTGAAACTGTGTATATGTGCGTTTGTATATGTGTGTATGTCTGTCTAAATATCTGCACATCATTTTTTGACATGTTGCAAACACTAGCAACATAATTAATTACTAAAATTAACAACGAAGATGGACTAGATTTCAAGATTAACAGCTCCATACTGTTCTATTCTGCGTTTCTTGTCCAGATTTATGATTGAAGGCAAATTTTGCGTTTCTTGTCCATAAGAAAAAAAAATTCTCTCTCTCTCTCTCTCTCTCTCTCTCTCTCCTCTGCTCTCTCTCTCTCTCTCTCTCTCTCTCTTTTAATCCCTATATTGCTGCTGAAATCTTCCTAAATCCTAATCTCAAATCCTGCTGCAAATGTAATCCAAAAACCTTTAGGGAAATAAAACCTTCAGTCCTAAATACCATCGATTACTTTTACTGTTGTCGATCATGACATTAAACGACTTATATTTGCACAATCCCAAAAAAAACCAAAGCAATTTTGCTTAATTTTCGCACAGCCAAATATAATTGATTCTTTATATCTTTTTGATAATTTTTATATATAACAAATTGTGAAGCCGTTGGATTAGTTGAAGCAGATGTTGTCGATTGTATATTCATTTTGCATAGATTTCTAATCATTACTTTTAAATAGATTTTTTTTCCATTTTGCGTAATTTTCAAATCGTTACTTTTAATTAGATTTTTATCTCATTTTACCTAATGTTAAAATCATTATTTTTTTGTCATATTTTTGTGAAATACTTTATTTTATTTTTATTCCATTTTTCTGCAGAACATAGAAAAGGAAAATAATATATCTTTTATTGACTTATTTAATCTGTATAATTTCCACTGAAATAATTTATTATACTTTTATTTCCTTTTTTTAATAAAACAAAAAAAAAAGGAAAAATTATTGTTTTTTTTTTAATTATCTTCAATCAGATATTTCATCAGAATATTTTCTACTGAAATGCTTTATAATATTTTCATTTTCTCTTTCATAGATTAACGAAAAAGAGAAACTAATATGCTCCATTTGAATATTTATAATTGTTTTTTTTTTAATCCAACTAAAATACCTTACCATATATTTTCCTTAATTTCCAAAATAAAGAAAAGTATAAATTAACATATTATTGTAAGGATTTAATTCTTTCCTTCCTATTCCTCTTTCATATATAAATAAACATTTAAGATCT
>NC_090756.1:83667588-83672588 GCF_036898095.1 Palaemon carinicauda
CTACTTGCTTCGCATAGTGGCGAAAGAACACTCTGGAAGACTTCCAGCCAGTGTATGAACGGAGATGTTCAAAATCCATACAATTAAAGAAATTTAAGGATGAGGTAACTTTCCTCAGATCGTGACCTGCGGGTGTACTGTCAGGATCCGCTCTGCGAATAAAATATGGGATTTTCGCTCTGAGTTGATTCAGAGATAAATGTGAGCCTAATGTTTCTCCCCTGAATAGTTGACCACCCTTGAAGTCTGAAGTTCTACGAAGATAGACCTTTAAGCATTCTACTGGACATAGAGATGCATCTTCTTTCAGAGGGCAGATTCTCCAGGGACCCCACCTGTTGGTGGGTAACTCATTCTTGGAGAGAAACGTAGGATCCGGGAACAGGTTCAGTTCTCCCCCATCCAGGAACTAAACACGACCTGCCTCTCTCGAGAGGGCTACAATCTCACTAACCCTGGCCCCGGACGTGAGTGCAAATAGGAAAATAACTTTTTGTGTCAAATCCTTTAACGCACACTCCTCATTGCTCAATAGAGAAGCGAAATGAAGAACTTTGTCTAAAGACCATAAAATGGGCTTTGGAGGTGCTGAAGGTCTAAGCGTAGCGCAGGCT
This sequence comes from Palaemon carinicauda, assembly GCF_036898095.1. Lineage (NCBI taxonomy): Eukaryota > Metazoa > Arthropoda > Malacostraca > Decapoda > Palaemonidae > Palaemon > Palaemon carinicauda. The sequence goes on from NC_090756.1 coordinate 83,668,203, forward strand.
TTCGGAACTTTATTAAAGACCTCGTTACCGAGGTCAACCTGGAAGGCATATAGAATGGGTCTTGTCAAAGCAGACTTACACGCCGAAATCGTGTTAGCTGCCAACCCTTGACCATGGAGGTGGATGAAGAAAGATAAGCAGAAGTCTGTCGAGATCTCCTGCGGATCCTTCGCCTTGACAAAGGCCACCCATTTTCTCCAAGATGACTCATATTGCCTTCAAGTAGATTTGCACTTATATTCCTCTAGGAAGTCTATGCTGGCTTTCAAAGTCCCGAAACGCTTTCTCACCGCTAGGGAAAGAAAATCATGAGCTTCAGGGTCCGGGTTTTCTGTAATGAAGCGCAGACAGTCGACTTCTGGACTCGCTGGGTCAGAACTGGATCTGGTAACGGTACAAGCTTCAGCAGTAGTTCCAATGCCAGGGGGAACCACACGCTGTTCGGCCACTTGTGGGCCACTATTACCCCTACCCCCTTGAAGGATCTCAGTTTGTTGAGGACCCTCAACAGAAGGTTGTCAGGAGGGAACAGATAAATCCTGGACCATCTGTTCCAGTCGAGGGACATCGTGTCCACTGCTTCCGCTAAGGGGTCCTCGTACGGGGACACGTACAGGGGCAACTTCTTGTTGTCTTTCGTCGCAAAGAGGTCTATCTGCAGTTCTGGGACTTGATTCAGAATGAAGGAGAATGATCCTGCGTCTAAGGACCATTCCGACTCTATCGGTGTGAACCTGGATAGAGCGTCCGCTGTCACATTGCGGACCTCCTTGAAGGTGAACTGCCGACAGGTACCACTTCTTCTTTTCCGCCAATCGGAAAGTGGCCAACATCACCTGGTTGAGAGGTTGATGACCTCGATCCTTGTCGATTCAAGCATCTCACAACTACCTCGCTGTCCACCACCAACCTTATGTGGATCGAGTGACGCGGGGAGACTTTCTTTAAGGTAAGGATCACTGCCATAGCTTCTAGAAAGTTTATGTGAAAGGTCTTGAATAGCTTGGACCAAGTCCCCTGGACTTTTTTCCGATGAGAGTGTGACGGGCCGAGAGAGGATGTGAACTCAAAGGCAGATTGGAAACGACTGAGTTATATTATTATAGAACACTCTCCTTTATATACAAAACGGCAAGGCAACAGGACATGGCATGTTCGAGAGACAGACAAAGTTCAGAGGAAAACCGGAGACATGATCATTCAGGTTCTTTTTAGTGCGAGGGAAGAGCGCAGATACAAGCATAATATATACAATAGGAATTATGTACAATTGTGTGACACACGGTTGGTACAAGAGTGACCTCCCCATCCCTCCTGCGAGGCGTCTGAGTGAATCGTCACCGACGGGGGAGGTGGCTGAAGAAGAACCGACTTCTTTAAATGTCTGGCTTTTGACAAAGGCCTGAGAAGAGTACGTAGCCGAAGCGGAACTGGTCTTCTCAGATCTCTTCGCGCGTTTGATGCATAACTTCTCCAAACTCCGGTTGCATCCTTTACCTGTGCTCTTAGCACTGGGTCCGTCACCGAAGCAAACTGGAGAGAGCCCAGTACCCTCTCCTGTTCGCGTCTTGATATCCTTTCGGAATCTAGAAGTCTCTTGACAGAACCCGCTATCTCCTTCCTTTTCTTCGCCGGGATGGAGAAAGGGTGTGACATTAGATCCCAGTGGATTCCCAGCCACTGGAACTTTTGAGATGGAGAAAGTCGAGACTTTTTTCTGTTGATCTTGAAGCCTAGATACTCTAGGAACTGGATCACTTGACTGGAAGCTTGCAATCATTCTGTCTCGGATGCTGCCCACACCAACCAGTCGTCCAGGTAGGCTACTACCTGAATTCCCTTTAGGCGTAATTGTTTGAGAGCTACGCTCGCAAGCTTCGTGAAAATCCTTGGGGCTATATTTAGCCCGAATGGCATGGCTCTGAAGGCGTAAAATCTTCGTTGTAGCTTGAACCCTAGGTACGGGGAGAGTCGACGGTTGATTGGAACGTGCCAATAGGCGTCTGACAAGTCTATGGAGACGGAATATGCCCTCTTGGGCAGTAAGGTCCTTATGTGTTGCAGTGTTAGCATCTTGAATTTGCAATTCACTATGAACTTGTTGAGTGGCGACAAGTCCAGAATGACTCTGAGCTTTTCCGAGTCTTTTTTGAGAACACAAAACAGCCTCCCTTGGAATTTGATGGACTTCACCCTTCGGATCACTTTTTTCTCCAACAGTTCTTGAACGTACTCCTCCAGAACGGGGGTGGAGTGTTGGAAAAACCGAGGGCACGGGGGTGGAGTGCTGTACCAGCTCCAGCCCAGTCCGTTCTTGAGTAGGCTGTGGGCCCAGGGATCGAAGGTCCACCGATCCCGAAAATTCTGAAGTCTCCCTCCTACCGACATTATCTCACTTGGACTGCCGTCCTGAGGTCTTGCCTCCCCGACCGCAACCACCCCTGAATCCCCTCCCCCTTAAGGGGCGCCTAGACGAGCCTCTGGCTGCTCCTCTAGGCTTTGCTCAAAAGGAAGTAGACTGCCCTTCGAACGTTGAGGTGAATGCCGTGGACTGTGTCGACACGGCCTGGGGTACCCACTGGAATGTGGTCGGGGTTTGTGCCACCATCTGGGGCACTGAAGGCAATGGCAATTGCAGTTGCTGTTGCTGTCTAAGAGGCTTGGCTGGCCGAGACGGTAGCCTAGTCCTCATAGTCTTCCTCTTTGGTTGAGGACCCTCATCCGGGGAAGACTTTCTTTTGATAGCCAGGCCCCACTTCTGGAGAAGGTTTCTATTCTCCGTGGCGGCCTTATCAACAACTTCTTCGACCAAATCGGTAGGGAAAAGGTCTTTGCCCCAAATGTTGGAGGATATTAGTTTCCTTGGCTCGTGCCTCACCGTAGCTGAGGTGAACACGAACTCCCTATAAGCTCTCCTCGCTCTGACGAAGCTATAAAGATCCTTCGTCACTGTGGCCAGATGAGTCTTGGCCACTACCATGAACATTTCATGGACCTTGGGGTCACTTGCCATCGTCTCAAGAGTAGTCTGAAGAGACCTTGAGGCAGCCAGTCTTTCTTTTGTATCGAGCTCTCTCCGCAAAAGAAAGTCAGACAGCTTAGGGAGGTCCTCGCCGAACTGACGTCCGGCAATATCAGCCTCCAACTTCCCAACTGAGAAGGTAAGATGGACGTCCTTCCAGTCTTTGTGGTCCATAGGCAGGGCCAGCGACAAGGGTTTACACTCCTCTAGGGAGGGGCAAGGCTTGCCGGTCTCGACTGCTTTTAGTACAGCAGCAAACCCTTTCTGTAAAAAGGGGAAGGCTCTAGCAGGAGAGGACACAAAGGAAGGGAGCTTCTTACTCAATGCAGCTACCTTTGAGTTCGTGAAGCCCCTCTCTTTCATCGAAGATGAAAGCAAAGCTTGAGCCTTAGCATGGTCCATCACTATGACCTCCTTCGGCTCTGTCTCCTCCTTTGAAGCTGGTTCCTTCCTCAACCGGACATAACAGTCCGGATATGACCCCTTGCTGGGCCAGAATTCCACCTCCTCTAGGGGAACTGAAGCCAACTTATCCGAGATGACGATCTTTCCAGTCGTCATCGGCATGTGCTCAGCATCCCTCCACGGGTTAGCATCTGAGCACAAGGGAAGGTCTTTCACATTGAGCCTTTTCTGGGGCCCATGTGATGCTGCAAGCCTCTGCATCTGCAGTTCCATTGCAGCCGCCTTCTCCTGATTCTCCTTCTGCATTTGTTGGATCATTCCAACAATGGAGGAGAGGGCCTGTCCCAGTTCTACTGGGAGACTGGCCGATGTTGAGGGAATAGGCTCTGGGATCTGAACCGGAGTAGCCGACACCCTCGTCGACCTCTTCCTCTACAACGTCTGGGGCTTGAACTTCATCCTGGGCTTCTGCCAGGAGGTCTTCCTCCAGACGCTCGTCCACGTCAGACATCCTGTCATCCAACTGGATGTCTTGCAAAGCGACCGCGACTTCAGCATCCACCTGGATCTGAACTTGGGGGATCTCCTCTTGAGGCTGGGGAATCACTGCATCAGCTGATGCCCTAGGGAAAAGATACACCCTCATCTCACTTGGAAGATAAGGTCCAGAGGTGTTCTTCTGGAAGCCCCTTACCCAGGTACGAAGTTTCTCCCTTGCTATATCCCTTGATTCCGCCATCCTAGGGGAATCAAAGGCCTCAGTAATCAGGTTAGTGCACACGGTACATACCTGAGGGTCCCAATACTGGAGATCACCCTTGGAGACAGCGCATACTGCGTGCCTCAAACAAAACTCACGTCCGCAGAGGTTCTTACTGCGGACGTTGCAGAAAAACTTCCGCACTTCGGAGAGTCCCCCTGTAAAGAGAAGAAATTTCCATGAGTGTCAAGTGAACTAT
>NC_090756.1:83685088-83692588 GCF_036898095.1 Palaemon carinicauda
TAATGCTTTCTCCAACTTCTTCTGCCTCGGATAAGTTGAGTACTATTTCTTTTATGTATAAATGTAGGCTCTTGGTTAAAATTAAAGTAATTAAAAGAGTTATCTTTGATACAAGAGCTGTTGCCTGCTGGAGGCATCATGGATGCTGTCGCTCGCTAGAATAGGATTTATTTGTTAGCAAGAGCGACGTTCCCAGCCCCTTTGCGCTTAAATATTAGCTACTTAGCTTATTTAGGAATTCTGTTATGATGCGATAGTAGTGTGCCTGGCGAAAGTTTTGGCCTAGGCTGCCAACACTAGTCTTCGTAGGCTAGCTGTTGGCCTATGTACTTCCTGCATGATAATTAGTCTTCTAAGTGTGATTTTTATTGCTTTAAGCGTTAGGCAACGTTATACATATAAGCCCTTTTCGAGTACCTTCCAAGATAGTATTGGTGTGAGTTTCGGTGAATTAGGTAATCGATTCTCTTAGTGCCTAGGCTAGGTTGTCTTAGGTCATTATAATATTATCTGTTCCCCGTTTGCTCCCTTCTCTTCGGGGAAGGGACAAACCCTTTCCCTCTGTTTAAGCCTTAGGCTTAACTCTAGTGGTTTGTTTGAATTAATTTTCAAATATAGCTATGCTGGAGTAGTACTGTACCTCCCTGTTCCAACTGAATTGGTTCAGAGGGGGACAGTACAGCAGTGTTTTAGTCTGAGCCCGGGTTGGTCTAGCATGGGGCAGAGTCTCCCTTGCTGACTGACACGGGCATAAGGGGTTTATTCCCCTTGGTTCACCTTGTTGGGTTCCAGTAGTGATCCCTTCGCTCGGTGACCCCTCAGACTTGTCCTCTTTGCCGTTCTGGATTCGGGTTATGTTCTCTTTTCTGGAATAGCAATTCCTTCCTTGCCTTGGTTTTAGGGAGGCAGCCAGTAGTGCCGGCCTCCCCCTCGGGTTTTCTCTGGCTGAGATGAACTCTCTTAGTTGGGAATGACCCTTAACCAAGGCAAGGTTGGATAGGACCCTCTGTCCTTCCCTTCTATTTTTCTGTTCCTTTGTGTCAGTCGTTCGCATCCGTACCTAGCCTAGGTTAGGATGGGGAACTGACGTGGTCCCCTGTCGGCCGGCAGAGTGTGTCGACCGGCAGAGACCCTTTCTTTGAGTGCTGCCCGGTCCTTTCTTGGTCCCTCCACCGCTGCCGTCTGTACATTCAGTAAGCAGCGGTTAGGAAGCCTGACTTAGTGTCTCCCCTTCCTTTCGGCACTCCTTCGGGTGCCGGGCACAGAGGCTCATAGCCTCTTAGCCCGGCACTCATTCTGTTGTCTTCTTATGTGTTGTCCTTGCCGTCTGCCGGCCTACAGGACGGCCGCCGGTGGGGGGGGGGTGTTCTCCAGTTCTCTTGCTGTCGGTCGGCGGTGGTTATATACCTTTGCCGGCCGGTCTCTTGCTCATCTGCCGGCCACTATAAGTGGGGCCGGCAGCCGAGCGCTACCCGGTGTGGAGGCCGGCCGGCAGGGTTTGCTTACTGCTGCCGGCCGGCCTGCTACACTACCCGGGTTGCCGGCCACTAAGAGTGATGGCCGGCAACGCAGTGCAAACCGGGTGGCTGCGGACCGGCAACCACTGCCGGCCGGTTCAGGCATGGGATCTGGAGTTCTCCCCAATAGGGGTGATCTGAAGTTGTGTACTTGAGATATACCTTTCGAAAAACGAAGGGGGGGGGGTACTGACCGGCAATAGCCGGCCGGCACACCACCCTCAGGTACTGTATCAGTTCTTTCTTGAGTGGTGTATTCAACCAAGGGAGTCCATGATATAGTAGGTTACAACACTGTCTTTTCTAACTTACTTGTGTTACTTGTGCAATCACTTGGTGTCGCCTTACAAGGATAAAAGAGAATTCTTTTCATCCCTGGCCAGAATGGTAAAATTTTACCTTAGGTGTGAGCTATACCTAATTTCCTTTGGAAATATGATCTCTGGTTATTCTAGTAAAGAATAACTACGTGACTTTGGCTGGTGGGCTTCCACAGGTGATTGTGTATGTTTCACAAGTAGGTGTCTTTCCCTTATTCTTGGTAAATACTCATATTTACATGTGAATTGAAATTCACTTGATATTCATGGAAATTTTCTTCTTTTACAGGAGGGGCATCTGAAGTGTGATAGTGTCTTCTGCAATGTCCGCAGCAAGAACTTTTGCGGACATGTCTCGTGTAGGAGGCACGCGGCTTGCGCAGCCTCCAATGATGACCATCGCTACTGGGATCCGCAGGTATGTGCAGTATGTACTAATCTGCTATCAGAGGCTTTTGAATCCCCTAGGTCGGCGGAGTCAAGGGATGCAGCGAGGGAGAAGCTCCGCTTATGGGTAAGGGGTTTTCAGAAAAACACCACTGGACCTTATCTTCCTAATGAGAAGATGAGGGCATACCTTTTTCCCAAAGCTTCCACTGACGCTGTTGTTCCCCAGCCTCGGCCGGAGATCCCTCTCGTCCAGATCCCAGTGGAGGAGGATGTTGCTGATGCCATGCAGGACATCCAATTGGATGACAAGATGTCTGACTTGTCCGATCGTGCGGAACAGGATCTCCTCGCAGAGGGTGAGGAGGAGGATCGAGATCCTATTGCCGTGGAGGAAGAGGTTCCCGTACCTTCAGACGTTCCGGTCCAGATCCCTGAACCTATCCCCTCTACCTCGTCCGCTCTTCCAGCAGAGCTGGGACAGGCTCTCTCTTCCATCGTTGGTATGATCCAACAGATGCAGAGGGAGAATAATCAGAAGGCCGCTACTTTGGAGCTCCAGATGCAGAAGATCACAGCATCACGTGGACCTCCAAAGAAGCTCAACGTGAAGGACCTTCCTCTGTGCTCGGATGCCAACCCGTGGAGATATGCCGAGCACATGCCGATGACGATCGGGAAGATCGTCATGTCGGAGAAACTGGGCTCAGTTCCCCTTGAGGAGGTGGAATTCTGGCCCAGTAGAGGGGCCTACCCGGACTGTTATGTCCGTCTGAAGAAGGAGCCGGCCTCGAAGGAGGAGACGGAACCAAAAGAAGTGATTATCCTGGATCACTCCAAGGCTCATGCTACCCTAACAGCTGCATTGAAGGAGAGGGGGTTCTCAAACTCTAAAGTTGCCGCTTTGAGTAAGAAGCACCCCTCCTTTGTATCCTCCCCGGCTAGGGCCTTCCCCTTTATGCAGAAGGGGTTCGTGGCCGTCTTGAAGGCGGTTGAAGCTGGCAAGCCGTGTCCATCTCTGGAGGAATGCAAACCTCTGTCGTTGGCTTTGCCGCTGGATAATAAGGACTGGAAGGAGGTGCACCTCACTTTCTCGGTTGGGAAGTTGGACGCCGACATTGCAGGTCAGCAGTTCGGTGAAAACCTTCCCAAGTTGTCAGAATTCCTCCTACGGAGGGAATTGGACACAAAGGAGCGCCTGGCAGCCTCGATGTCTCTCCAGACCAACATGGAGACGATGGCTAGCGACCCCAAGATGCCGGAGATGTTCATGGTAATGGCCAAGATCCATCTGGCCACGGTGACTAAGGACCTCTATTGCTTTGTTAAAGCAAGGAGGGCCTGTAGAGAGTTTGTTTTCGCCTCGGCCACAGTGAGGCATGAACCCAAGAGGCTCATTTCATCCAGCATCTGGGGTAAAGATCTCTTTCCCAACGACGTGGTCAAAGAGGTGGTGGACAAGGCAGCCACTGAGAACCGTAATCTTCTCCTGAAGTGGGGCCTGTCCCTTAAGAGGAAGTCTTCTCCGGATGAGGGCCCTCAGCCGAAAGGAAAGGCGAAGAAATTGAGGTTTTCCTCCCGTCCAGCCAAGCCTTTCAGACCACAAAGACAGCAGCAGCAGCAGCCAGCTTTGCCTCCGGTACCACAACTGGTAGCCCAGACCCCGACCACCTTCCAATGGGTACCCCAAGCCGTGTCATCAGCATCCCCGGCATTCAATCCAGTGTTCGAGGGGCAATCGACCACGTTTCGTGCAAAGCCCAGAGGTGCAGCCAGAGGTTCGGCGAGACGCCCCTCTAGGGGACGAGGATTCAGAGGTGGTCGCGGCCAGGGAGGCAAGACTGCAGGGCAGTCAAAGTGAAGTGTCGCCGGTAGGTGGGACACTTCAGTATTTCCGGGATCGCTGGACCTTCGATCCCTGGGCCCACAGCCTTCTCAAAAATGGACTGGGTTGGAGTTGGTACAGTACTCCGCCCCAGTGCCCTCAATTTTTCCAACACTCCACCCCCGTTTTGGAGGAGTACATCCAAGATCTGTTGGAGAAAAAGGTGATCCGGAGGGTAAAGTCCATCAAGTTTCAAGGGAGGCTGTTTTGTGTTCCCAAGAAAGACTCGGGGAAACTCAGAGTCATTCTGGACTTGTCACCACTCAACAAGTTCATAGTGAACCACAAGTTCAAGATGTTAACGTTACAACACATAAGGGCCTTACTGCCCAAGAGGGCATATACCGTCTCCATCGATTTGTCAGACGCATATTGGCACGTTCCAATAAGTTGCCGTCTCTCCCCCTACCTAGGATTCAAGCTACAACAAAAACTTTATGCTTTCAGAGCGATGCCCTTCGGGCTAAACATAGCCCCAAGGATCTTTACGAAGCTTGCGAGCGCAGCGCTCAAACAGTTACGCCTAAAAGGGTTCCAGGTAGTAGCCTACCTGGACGATTGGTTGGTGTGGGCAGCATCCAGAGCAGAATGCTTGCAAGCTTCCCTACAAGTGATTCAGTTCCTGGAATATCTAGGTTTCATGATCAACAGAAAGAAGTCTCGTCTTTCTCCAGCTCAGAGGTTCCAGTGGTTGGGAATTCACTGGGATCTAGTGTCACACCGTTTTTCCATTCCGATGTCGAAAAGGAAGGAAATAGCGGGGTCTGTCAGGAGACTTCTAGGTTCCGAGAGGATATCAAGACGCGAACAAGAGAGGGTTTTGGGCTCTCTTCAGTTTGCATCAGTAACAGACCCAGTGCTAAGAGCACAGCTAAAAGATGCAGCGGGAGTATGGAGAACCTTTGCATCGAAAGAGCGAAGGGACTTGAAGAGACCGGTCCCACTTCGACTACGTTCTCTTCTCAGACCGTGGTCTCAAGCCAGTCGTCTAAAGAGGTCTCTACCTCTTCAGCCATCCCCCCCATCAGTGACAATCCACACAGACGCCTCAAAGGTAGGGTGGGGGGGGGTCACTCCCATCGGAAAAAAGTGCAAGGGACCTGGTCCAAGCTATTTGGGACTTTTCACATAAACTTTCTAGAATCTATGGCAGTGCTTCTTACCCTGAAGAAAGTATCCCCACGTCACTCGATCCATGTAAGGTTGGTACTGGACAGCAAGGTGGTAGTGAAATGTCTGAATCGGCGGGGATCGAGATCCCCACCTCTCAACCAGGTAATGTTAGCCATATTTCGACTGGCGGAGAAGAAGAAGTGGCACCTGTCAGCAGTTCACCTTCAAGGAGTCCGGAACGTGACCGCGGACGCTCTATCCAGGGTTACACCGATAGAGTCAGAATGGTCCCTAGACGCAGGATCATTCTCCTTCATCTTGAGACAAGTCCCAGAACTGCAGATAGACCTCTTCGCGACGAAGGACAACAAGAAGCTGCCGAAATATGTGTCCCCATACGTGGACCCCTTGGCGGAAGCAGTAGATGCGATGTCCCTCGATTGGAACAGATGGTCCAGGATCTACCTGTTTCCCCCTCACAAGCTGATGTTGAGGGTCCTCAACAAACTGAGATCCTTCAAGGGAGTAGCAGCAATAGTGGCCCACAAGTGGCCGAACAGCGTATGGTTCCCTCTAGCTCTGGAACTACGACTGAAGTTTCTACAACTCCCGGACCCAGTTCTGTCCCAGCAAGTCCAGAAGTCGACTGTCTACGCTTCATTACAGAAAACCCGGACCCTGCAGCTCATGATTTTCTCTCCCTAGCGGTGAAGAAACGGTTCGGAATCTCGAAAGATAGCATCGACTTCCTGGAAGAATACAAGTGTAAGTCTACTAGGAGGCAGTACGAATCAGCATGGAAGAAATGGGTAGCCTTTGTCAAAGACAAGAACCCGCAAGAGATCTCTACGGAGTTCTGCCTATCCTTCTTCATCCACCTCCATGGACAGGGGCTGGCGGCTAACACGATTTCTACATGTAAGTCAGCTCTGACAAGACCCATTCTATATGCCTTCCAGGTAGACCTCGCTAACGAGATGTTTAATAAGATCCCGAAGGCCTGTGCTAGGCTTAGACCATCAGCTCCTCCAAAGCCTATTTCGTGGTCGTTAGACAAAGTCCTTCATTTTGCCTCATTACTGGATAATGAGGAATGCGCATTGAAGGACCTGACTCAAAAAGTGATCTTCCTTTTTGCCCTTGCTTCTGGGGCCAGAGTTAGTGAGATTGTGGCCCTCTCGAGAGAGGAGGGCCGGGTTCAGTTCCTGGATGGGGGAGAACTGAACCTGTTTCCGGACCCTACGTTTCTCGCTAAGAACGAGTTGCCCACCAACAGGTGGGGTCCCTGGAGAATCTGCCCTCTGAAAGAAGATGCATCTCTATGTCCCGTAGAATGCCTAAAGGTCTATCTTCGTAGAACTTCAGACTTCCATGGGGGCCAACTATTCAGAGGAGAAACATCGGGCTCGAATTTATCTTTAAATCAGCTTAGGGCGAGAATTACATATTTTATTCGCAGAGCGGATCCTGACAGTTCACCCGCAGGTCATGATCCGAGGAATGTTGCTTCATCCTTAAACTTCTTTAACTTTATGGATTTTGAACACCTTCGTTCATACACTGGCTGGAAGTCTTCCAGGGTATTCTTTCGCCACTATGCTAAGCAAGTGGAGCAGCTAAAGAGGTCTGTGGTAGCAGCTGGTTGCGTCGTTAACCCTGCTGTTTAACTCTGCGAGGAACAGTGGAATTATTTGGGACTTTGATTCTTGGGTGAGTGGATAGTTATATGCGTTGATATAACTAGTAGTGAAGGCTCTGAGAGCCCACAGTGACTGTTCCAGCGTTATGGTGTTGGTAGCACAAGTACAGACAGGTGTGCCGAGCGTTGGTAACGCTAATGTCAGCAAGTAGTAACAAGGACGTTAACTTTGATACCTTGGTATGCGACAAGTGACCTAATTGTTTTCTTTCAGATAACCATTCATCCATGCACTACGGTACTTGTGTAAATTGTTGGTCATCCACCTATCATATGTATATATTTATGGTGACCATGTATATTTATTGTTACTCAATAAACTTGTTCTCGGGAACCTTGCGTCTCCTTCACCTATATTGATTTCATGTTATTTATTGAGCATTTAGCCTATGTATATTAATCGGGGATATCTATAATAGCCTATTCCTTAATGCAAAGCCTGGTTGCACTGGTTTATACTTTCCTTAGCATAAAGGGCTCCACCCCTCTCTGAGGACGGTGGCGGCGGCAAGTTTAATCCTACGCAGATATAACCTTGTTGTCTATTTTTACTTCGACCAGGGTGCTGGTCGGGATTTT
>NC_090756.1:83697588-83707086 GCF_036898095.1 Palaemon carinicauda
ACACCGGAATCCAGCATCTGCATCGAGTTGCCATTGCCCATTTCCCCTCGACTACATGTGGATTTTACAGTGTCTGTGCTTTGTTTACGAACCATTCATGCAGTGCCAGTGCAGTGCGGTTTTAGTGATTTGATGTTAGTGCGTAATATTTCTCTTGTGTGTCGTGCCCTTCTTTATGCCCATATAAGAACCCTATTTACCCCTACTCATCACAGGAAATCGAGGTGCATCCACCCTCATTCATCACCGGAAACGCACTGCCAGACTGCCAGTGGCGGAGTGGCCGCTGCCCAGCCTACCCGCTGCTCCTCCCCACCACCCAGGAGCCCTCCCATGCTCCTCCCCTCTTGCCATTTTCCACTCTATTTACAGTAATTTTTAAAATAAAAACTGTAGAAAGTCTCTTTTATCTTTTCATTTTTTCATTTAAAATCTGGGTGACAGCTTAAAACGTTTTGTAATGTCGACTACCTCACATCAAGACGAGTCTGGGGATATGCAACATAACCAGGACAATGAAGACCGCCAGTTGCCTTCACACCCAGGCTCACCAACAGACCGTCGAACCCCACCAGCCTTCTCAATGATGGAAACCCTGCCTTTACTCTCACTACACCTGACTATACCGCCTTCAACAGCTACAGGTGGGGAGTTAAGGATCCTTATCAAGTACCTGGAGGAATCTCGACAGGCCGAGTTGGCTACACGTCGGAGAGAGGTGGATCAACGTCGCCATGAGGAAGAACTACACCGCCAAGAGGACAACCTAAGAAGAGAGGAGGAAGCCCAGCGTTTCACCGCCCTGTTGCAGCTACTCATGGTCAACCCTACCCACCAGCAAGCAACACCACCGGACTCGCAACAACTTCCTACTTAATCGTCAGTGCCTTTAAGTTCCCAGTACCCACTCCCACAGAAAGCCATCGCCCAGACCCCACCGCCCTTACGTCCCGATGCCACATACCAAATGTTTAGGGAATGGCATAGACGCTGGGATGTCTACATTGTGATGGTGGACCTAGGGACTTTATCTACGAGGAAGCAGCTAGTACAACTTCGTATGTGCCTCAGCCTGGAGACTCAAAGAATACTGGAACACACACTCAACGTGCCACCAGACACAGATCGGAGTGTGGAGGAAGTCTTAAATGTTATCCAGGAACACATCAAGAATCTGCGAAATGAAGCTTTACGTCGCAGGGATCTGCTTTCTTGCAAACAGAGGGAAGCGGAAAGCTTCAGCGATTTCTACGTCAGACTGAAGCACGTAGCAGAGGAAATCGACGTCTGTCCTGGGCAGTGTGCAGTTTGTGAGGAAACTCAGCTTAAGATGATCATCATCATGGGAGTCAGAGACGAGGAGCTCACACAAAAACTTATAGCCCTGGACACCTCAGCTTCATTGGCCACCATGGTCAATGAATGTCACTCCTATGAGGCCACAAGAACACCCACCACTGCTATACGTGCTCCTCCTTCTAAATTGTGCGCTGTTTCCACTTACAAAAAAACAAAAGGACATGGCAGCAAAGGTGCTACTTCTTTCCCAAACTGTAACAGGGACACTTCTTGCCTTTTCTGCTCAAAGAAGCACGGCTCTGCAGAAAAGTGTCCAGCTGCCGATAGCATATGCGGAAACTGTGCCGGCAAGGGACACTGGAAGAAGACTTCAAAGTGTCCTGCCAACAAGGCCACGTGTAGACACTGTGGCCGAGTGGGTCACTACGACAGATATTGCCGACAGCAGATGAATGCCAAGAAGGGCAGCCCACCCAAAGCCACGTCCCCCTCCAGCAGGCCTTCAAATTGTCGCAAGGTTGAGGCCCTTTCCACAACAACTTGCCCTTCACCGGTACCCGTCTCCCTCGACCTCACCTATAAGGGTGAGACATCCAAGATTATGATGTTGCCAGACACAAGAGCTGACGTATCAGTGGTGGGCCCTCAGCACTTGGAACTGCTTCAAATCTGCAGGAACGAGCTACAACATTCTGCCACCTCAGTGACACTCACAGCAGATGGATCACAGATGACACCTGCTTTAGGTACCCTTAAGGCCACTCTGTCTTTGGCCAACCAATCCTGTCATGCCATGATCCAAGTCCATGAAGGTATCCAGATGCCACTTCTGTCCTACGCACACTGCAAGGAGTTGGCCATCATACCGCCAGACTTTCCACGGCCCATCCTACAGGTCGTCCACGTGAACCGATGTAAGGAGCTAGCCCTCCATGCCAACTCGACCCTTGCTGAGGCCCGAGAATATTTCCTTAGAACCTTCCCTGATGTGCTTATGTCTAAGGAGGACCTTAAAGCAGCTCCACTGAGGTCGATGGCAGGACCTCCAATGAAAATTCACCTTAAAGAGGACGCTGTTCCATTCGCCATTCACACCCCACGGCAGATCCCCTATGCTTTCCGCGAACCGGTCAAGATAGAACTAGATTCTATGGTCCAGCAGGGTATCATTAAGCCTTGTGGAGACGAGCTTTTGGAATGGTGCCACCCTCTAGTTGTCGTCCCAAAGGCAAAGGGAGTTCGTATCACAGTGGATCTCACCAAGCTGAACACCCAAGTCTCCAGACCAGCCCACCCTTCGCCCACACCCATAGCTGCTGTCCGTACCGTCGATCCCACAGCCAAATTCTTCACCACTGCGATCGCTCTACACGGTTACTGGCAGATGGAGCTAGCGGAGGAGGACCATCATCTCACCACTTTTATTACTCCTTATGGACGCTTCCAGCATTGCCGAGGACCTATGGGCTTCGCTGCCACCGGCGACGCCTAATGTTACCGCGGCGACCTAGCTCTCCAGGGTATGAAGAAATGTGTCAAGGTTGTCGATGACATTCTCATCTTTGACGACGACTTACTGTCACATTACCACAGGACCCATGAATTACTCACCCTTTCCAAAGAAGGAATAGTGCCGATCCAGGACGAGTTACAGCTTTGCAAGACTTCCCCACACCTTCCAACTGGACGGACTTACGTTCCTTGATGGCGTTAGTTAACCAACTGGCAGAGTTCACTCCAGGTATCGCCCTGACTGCACAGCCCCTATGCCCACTCATGAGCCCTAAGCGCTCTTTTATTTGGACACCGAACCACGACCAGGCCTTCAAACGTGTGAAGCAAGCGCTTTCAAGCCCTTCAGTTCTAGTGTCTTTTGACCCAACTTTGCCAACCATTCTCCAGACTGATGCATCTCGTCTCTATGGAATAGGCTACGCTCTCCTCCAGGACCATGGTTCCGGACGTCTCCGAGTAGTCCAGTGTGGATCCCGTTTTCTTGCAGACGCCGAGACGAGGTATGCGACAATCGAGTTAGAGATGCTTGCTGTATCTTGGGCTCTCACAAAATGCCGTTTGTTCCTCCAAGGACTGCCATCCTTCATTCTGCAAACAGACCATCATCCACTAGTGCCCATTATCAACAGCTACACGCTGGACATGATCAAAACCCACGGCTCCAGCGAATGAAGGAACGTATGTCACAATACCAGTTTACTGCAATGTGGCGTGCTGGCAAGTTTTTATGCATTCCAGATGCACTCTCGCGCGCACCTGTCAGCTACCCAACGTCTGAGGATATGATTGGCTGTGCTGAAGTAATGTCACACGTCAGGTCTGTCATCAACGTCGTAATAGCCTCCCAGGAAGAGGATGCCAAAATCTTCAATGCCAACTGAACTCTACAGGACATGTCAACAGCAGCGCAGGCCGACCCTGACTACGTCCGCCTTCGTGATTGGATTGTGTCCGGATTTCCCACGAATTGGTACGACCTGCATGCTTCTTTGCTACCGTATTGGAAGCTGCGAGAAGCCCTTTCTACTGACGTCACCCTCGTGCTCTACAGTGCCAGAATAATAGTTCCTGGCTCTACGTCGCAACACACTCGCCAGACTCCACGACAGCCACCCAGGTGTTGAAGCCACTAAACGTCGAGCTCGACAAACTGTCTTCTTGCCTGGCATAGACTCTGACATTGCTAACACCGTTGCCGCCTGTGAGCCCTGCCAAATCCTACACCCAAGCCAACAGCAGGAACCTCTTCACAACGATGACCACCCATCGAGGCCCATCGAGTCGGTATCAGCGGATTTCTTCCAGGTAGCGGGGAAGTCCTTCCTTGTTGTCGCCGACCGCCTCTCCGTCTGGCCTGTGGTCATCCCTTGCAAGGGTGACAACACTGCCTCCTCAACCATACGGCACTTTTGCCGCTACTTCTGAGAGGTAGGTGTTCCCCTGCGCCTACGCACCGATGGAGGACCCCAGTTTACCAGCAGAGAGTTTGCTGACTTCGCAGAGCGTTGGGGTTTACACCACATAACTTCATCGCCACACCACCCACAGTCTAATGGACATGCCGAGGCTGCAGTCAAAGCTGTCAAGCACTTGATCCTCAAAACGGCCCCTTCAGGAAACATTGACTGTGAGGCTTTTGATCGTGGCCTACTTGAGTTACGTAACATGCCTAACCACTCTAGTCGCTCTCCTGCCCAGATCCTGTATGGTCAGCCTCTCCGTACATGTGTGCCCGCCCATCCTCAGTCATTCATGGAATGTTTGCAAGAAAAGGCCCATGATTGTGACCGACAAGCTGCTGCCAGAGCGGCTCAAGTGAAACGCAACTACGACGCCCACGCCCGTCCCCTGCCCAGACTGAATGTGGGCCAATATGTCCGTCTTCAGGACCCAACATCCCATAGGTGGGACAAGATCGGGATTATCATGGGTGACACGAGATCACGTGAATACGAAATTCGCCTCCCTAGTCGTGGAGTGTTACGTCGGAACCCTCGCTTCTTGTATCCAGTGCCCAGTCCCAATCAAGTTCCCAAATCTGATCTCCCTGTGGTCCCTAGCTCTGACATGGAAAAGTCATCAATTCCCTCCACAACTTCCCGCAAGTCTCCAAGATTAAACATGCCTACATAGTGTACAAGGCCCCTGTGCCATTTACGCAACTGGCTGCATAATTTTATATTTGATACATTTTATGTTATTTGCTTTGCACACTATTATTTACTTAGTTCATTGTATGTAACTTGCTTAGTACGTTCAAGATACCTATTTGAACTCAAAAGGGGAGGGGAGGTGTAGATTATTGTATATATTATCTTTCGTATATGCACCCTTTACTATTCATAAATTCTGTCCGTTACAAACTCATGCGCATAAGTCGCGCTGTCAGCACTCCGTGCATGAGCATTGATAGTCTTCTTGCTTCTCTTGGCACGAGCTGTACACCTTGCAGAGCACCACTGTTCATAACCCCTTGCTGTATGGAATAAACATAATTTACGACTCGGGATTTTACTTCTCCATCTCTGCAATCATCTGTCTTCATCTACAAGACATCATCACCTATCACCATTCATCCATATCTTCCATGATCCATACTGGATGGTATGACTGACTGTCTGATTTTCATATGATAATTTGCATCCAGGTTAGAAAAGAAAATGCTGTATAAAGGCAGAATTATTAGATAAAGGCATCATTTGTTGGAAGCAATGACTTCCGTTTTAGAGTACATGTCACCTTTGTCTTCGAGGATGGACATCATATGCTCTTATTTGCCACTTGTTATAATTATTAGCTGTAAAAGTTCATTATCTTCCATGTGTAACGTTATCATGCTTTGTTTAAGCTTTCCCTGTGAGCAGCTTTGGGACACCACGAAAGTTTGTTTGCATAATTTCAGTCAGTCCTGTGCTGCTCACAGGAGTCCTCACTGAACCAATGAAACTCACTAGGAAAAGCATTCCTCTGAGAAGTGGCACAAAACTGGCAAACAATTCTGGGTATATCCATGAAATAGTGGCTAACTCTGCAAAGTTGCTAAGCAGTTGTTAATAATGATTTCTTGAGTAACTTTGTTAGTTCAATGCTGGGCTTCTAGCATGGCAGTTATAATGGGTTCTGGATTGGATGGGGTCTTATCTTCAAAAGGGATGTAAATTGTTGATGTTGCAGGCTTTAGAGTATTTCATTACTGAGATGCAAACATAGTATATAATCCAGTGTACTCGCGGGTAAACCTACGGTTGTCTATTACCTGTTGCAAAACAAATAGTCTGTATCACGAGCTCTGAATAGAGACACTGTCAGAGAAGTTAGTACCTTCAGTGTTGGCATCTGACGTCCGCTGTATTCCTCTGTCCTAATGGGTTTTCTCGGTCCATTATATCAGTAAACTTGTATTTGTCGTGTTGGATGATCCTTCATTTCGTCTTTGGAAATGTGCCTGACATCTGGAGCAGTTGAAAGAGTTTCTTCCTTTTTCAAAAGAGGGGCAAGAACATGAGCTGTATGAAGACCATTTAGGGTAGACACATTAACATTCAAATTTTCTGCAACCGTTTGAACTAAACCACAATTAGTGTCAACTCAACCTCTCAACTCTGCTTTCTGTGATGAAGCGTAAGCAGTCGATGCCTTCAAGCAGAGTATTTCATCATATGATACACAAATACCAAAAGCATGACTATGATTGATTAAGTATTTGTCTCATAATAAGGCACTAAGAGCGAACTGGAGACTTGTTGCCTTAATGGATATGCAACTTGTAACAATATTACCAATGAGAAGAGACTGGTTGTTACCTCGTAATCTTTATGAAATGGTTACCAATCGGTTTACTAGTGTTGATCTTACAGCTTCCTCTGCTATGTCTTTCGATATTCAAGTTGTGTATGTAAATTCATTGACTGGCTTCTTCAACTGTTTGCGTTTTTTGTGATGCCATTTTCTATTTTTTCTCATCTGTAGCTTCAACTGTCTTCAAGATGTTTGGTGCATACTCCTTAAATGTAAGGAGGCCAGCATATCCATTTCCTGACAACATGACAAGTTCTGGCGCAAAATGGTTGATAACACGTTAGATAAAAATGACATCGAGAAAGGATATCACCACCAGATGAATGGTATTAATTATGATCTCTTATAATCTCCTTGACTATATGGTGAAAAGCTTCATCAACTTCTGATAATATTTTGATTTGTGTAATGGATGTTTGAATTATGATAATCACGATGATATTGGACATCTGTTGAGGCCCCTATATCCAAAGACGTATAGCTTCAGCTTGCAGAGCTAAGATCTATCTGCGGTGCAAACTAGTAAGATTCTCTGTTTAAATGGCATGAAACTCTTCCCTTGATCAGCTGTTAAACATAGTACCAGTTTTCTCCATCCATTGGGACTACAAGCATGAGTTAGTTTGCACTGTTTGCCATAAAACCATAGAGACATGTTTGAAAATGAATTTAGTTGGGTCAGTCTGTCGTTAGTAACCTCAAATTTGTGGTCCACTTGCTGTGACCTGGTAACTGCACGGTGATCTCGGTTTTCGAATCAAATAACTCTCTTATTATTAAAGATATAATAAACTGAATCATGGACACTGATTACCTATCATTCCTTGATACTATATTAGGTGTAAAGAAAAAAAATACTATCTATCATAAATGTTTATAGAAAAAAATAATAATAACTTGATTAAAATACATACATCAAATAAAACCCTGTAAATTATGTACACTTGATATGAGTTCTTATGATGATGGTGGTGATGAAGTAGGACAGTGGTTCCCAACCTTTTTTTCAGGTGACACCAATCATGCACCTCAAGACATGACCGCTACCCCACTAGTCTAGTTGTATAACAATTATTATATATTACTAGTTGTTGACTGTAAATATAAGGGACAGTAAATATCCTTCTATAAGAGACGTACTATAAGGTTGCAAAAGACAAAATTAACATCATTAAATTTTATCTTAGCATTATATATTCTAAGGCTTGATATTAATAAAAAAAACCCACTTCTGTAATAATATTTTGTCACATTCCAAAAAACCAAACTAAAAGTATATATAAATGTTTTTTGTTAAATGGTAAACTGATTTTAATGGGAGCCTTGGGCCTGGATCATGCTGCTAAGTTTCTCTATTCATGGTTCAGTCTTAGAAAGAGGGTAGGTAGCAAGGAAAGTGAAGGGGCAAGGAACAAGGAAGAGGAGGTGTAGACAGTAGGGGAGGGGTCAAGGAAGGATTAACAAAGAAAAGAGTTGTAATATTTTTGCAAATCGTAATATATAAGACGAAGCAGAAAACGAAAAAATCAATAATATACAACACTCCAAATCTCGCCAAAACAACAACCTCAAAAACCCGCAACATTTAATCCTCCAAATCTCTAAGCAACTGCCAAAACAACAACCTCAAAAACCAGCCATATACAATACTCCAAATCTCTAAACAACTGCCAAAACAAACACCTCGAAAACCAGCAACATATAATCCTCCAAATCTCTAAACAACCACGAATAAAAACCCTCAAAACCAATGATATAAAATCCTCCAAATCTCTAAACAACTGCCAAAAACAACCTAAAAAAACAATGATATAAACTCCTCCAAATCTCCAAACAACTGCCAAAACAACAACTTCAAAAACCAACCATATACAATACTCCAAATCTCTAAACAACCGCCAAAACAACAACCTCGAAAACCAGCAACATATAATCCTCCAAATCTCTAAACAACTGCTAAAACAACAACCTCAAAAACCCACAATATACAATACTCCAAATCTCTAAACAACCGCCAAAACAACAACCTCAAAAACCAGCATTATATAATCCTCTAAATCTCAAAATAACCGCAAGACAACAACTTTAAAAACCAATGACATAAAATCCTCCAAATCTATAAAAAACTGCCAAAACAACAACTTCAAAAACCAATGACATAAAATTGACCAAATCTCTAAACAACCGCTAAAACAACAACCTCAAAAACCAATGATATAAAATCCTCCAAATCTCTAAACAACTGCCAAAACAACAACCTCAAAAACCAACCATATAAAATACTCCAAATCTCTAAACAACCGCCTAAGCAAACACCTCGTAAACCAGCAACATATAATCCTCCTAATCTCTAAACAACCGCCAAAACAACAGTCTCAAAAACCAATGATGTGAAATCCTCCAAATCTCTAAACAACCGAGAAAACAAACAACTCGAAAACCAGCAACATATAATCCTCCAAATCTCTAAACAACTGCCAAAACAACAACCTCAAAAACCAACAATATACAATACTCCAAATATCTAAACCACAGACAGAGCAACAACCTCAAAAACCGGCATCATATAATCATCCAAATCTCTAAACAACCGCCAAAAAATTAACCTTAAAAAAAATACATAAAATCCTCCAAATCTCTAAACAACTGCCAACACAACAACCCCAAAAACCAATGACATAAAATCCTCAAAATCTCTAAACAACTGCCAAAACAACAACCTAAAAAACTAGCAACATAAAATGTTCCAAATCTCTAAACAACCGCTCAAAAAACAACCTCAAAAACCAATGACATAAAATTCTCCAAATCTCTAAACAACCGCCAAAACAACAACCTCAAAAACCAATGACATAAAATCCTCCAAATCTCTAAACAACTGCCAAA
>NC_090756.1:83707109-83727109 GCF_036898095.1 Palaemon carinicauda
TACAATCCTAGTACTGCGTAGAGGATAGTATTGTCAGGGAAGATCTGAATGTAAAGGATGTTTTGGAATATCTACAGAACATGTACAAAGAATTAACGATGGTGCTAGGGATTAATATCAGGTAAGATATAAGAATTTCAATAGAGAGCAAAGTTATATACAACAAAATAAAATGAGTCTCAGCAGCTGAAGACCATACAGATGAACAATACTCAAAACAAGATTTAGCAGCAACTGTTCTTCACCTACATGCAGTCAAACTTTTAATTTTTTTTTCTTAGGTTTAAACAACATCAAGCAGTAATTTTTATCTAGATTTTTATTAAATCATTTAGCAATAATACGTCTGTATTCAAGAGATGGAACTAAACAAAGAGAGTAGCATCATCTGCATATGAAATGAGCTTGTTTTTAGGGCCAGCGAAATAAAATTAGAAAATGAGAATAGCTTTATACTTATTCATTTATTTGTTTATTTATTATGAAAGGTAAATTTAATTAATTTGCTTCCCACGATATATGTTACATTCAGCTGGGCCTTTGAATAGCAGGGGATGCATTAAAAGAGAAGAGAAAAAAAGGAGGGTTAACACAATGCTATTTCTAAACGGGAGACGGAAAAATATATTGTTTTTTTTTTTTTCTTTATTTTGACAGGAAAAGTACAAGTGTTTTTGTAACCAAAATGGAAATAGAAGGTAGAAGGAAGAGTAATTGCACTGAGAGGAAAAAGTTTTATTTCGTTTTTAGAACGTAATTAAAAAAAAAATCAACAATATTTGTGATTTTTTAGGATAATTGTTTAAAAATAATTATTTCCCGTTAAATAAAGTATACTTTTATATTGTGAGGCAATGATAAGCTGGCTATCAAAATAGCATTAAGATATCAAATTCAAAGTATATGAATTGGAAAATTATCTAATTTCTATTAACCTCTTTCTATGGTTATATTGTGAAACGATGAGAAGTCGTTAATTGAAACAGCAGTAGAAATTCAAACTCAAATTATATGTATTACAAAATGGTTTCATTCCTAAGAGAATATGCTCTATAAGAAGAAATTAGGGGTTGTAAGATATATATCGACGGTAAAGGCAGATCTGATATAAGGAAAAAATGTACATAAGAAAAGTAAATGTAAGGCTGGAGGTGAAGGCCATTTAATGAAACCGGTTGAAAGCTCACCACATCTGAGTTTCAGAGACCTAGAAAAAATCAGGGTCTGATAGCAGAAAAGAGAAGAAAAAAAGGAGATGAGGTCAGGTAAAATGGAACTAGGTCTAAGCGAGGCGGCTAATGAAAAAAAAAGGTAATTCGTAAATAGAATGAAAACAAAGGTGATGAAATAACACAACACTCACGATAAGTAAATAGAAGTTACGAGGATTTTGGATGTCTCAAAGACATTTTAATCTGTGGAGACTCCATTTGCTTTTGAGTAAGGCGAATTAGTAGTAGTAATAATAATAATAATAATAATAATAATAATAATAATAATAATAATAATAATAATAATAATAATAATAATAATAATAATGATAATAATAATAATAATAATAATAATAATAATAATAATAAAAATAATAATAATAATAATAATAATAGAAAATGAAGGAATAGAAACAATGGAAATCAGTACGACAATCTAAATTTTTGCTTATGATGATCTAGAAAATCTATTGTTAAAAAGAGAGGTGTGTTTGACCCTTAGGAACACAACAGAAGCTTTCTTCTGTGGAAATAGATTTTCTTACTATTATTTATAGAGAGTTGATATACATCAGATGAATGATATGCTGTGAATCAGTTAGTTATTCATAGACCAGTGGCATATGGCTAATGTTATATAAAATGTAAAAAAGAAATAATTCTGAATAAAACTGCAATAAAAAGTATAAAGCAAAGTTTTAGCATATTTAAGTCTGTGGAATAATAAATTGAGGGAGAAAACGTAACTGTGGGGAATCATACCCAGCTACATCTAAAAGCTATATTATATTCATTTTTGACAAAGAAATTGAGGCCATTAGACCATGGAAATGGTTATTTTTAAAGAGGCTCGTAAAAGAGTTCTTGAAAAGCAGAAAAAAACCAGGGGAAAACTTTTCATTGGTTCTGAAGTAAAATTGGCCAAAGCACATGGACGAAAATTATATGCTTACTTCTAACATAAAGGAACATAAAAGTAGCTAAAGAGGTTAAAAGTCCCATTGAAAATTTATATCCAGAAATTGTAGAAAAATCAAAACCGATACTTAAAGATCTGAAAGATATTCAAAAGCCATCTACTCCCATTCTAAATAATAGTACAAACCTCTCTCACGCCGTGTCCTTGCCTGATCTGATGGAGGTTCCACTTGGAACTAATTTACCTGGTGAACCTGTATTGGGGAAGAGGCAAAAATCTGATAGCTCAAAACTTTTTAATCGAAAAAGAGCGAGACCTCCATTTCTCTTGCCTCCTACCATAAGAAACATTAAAGTCATAACTTCAAATAATTATGTTTTGTCTGCTGATTTTTCTGATCAATTGGAAGACAACTTAAATAATCAGAAATTCAAGTTGAGGTCCACCATACTCCTCAACAATTAGATTAAAAGGACACAAAGAAAAAGACAAACGCAAAACCCAATATAACAAATCCTCTCTAGAGATACCACCGAGAAATAGGGTTAGATCTAATATTGCCAATGGGAAGACTTCATCCAAGGTGTCTCCCAAAATATAAACCATAGTTTTTTCCCACATTCTGCAAAGGAATTGTCAGGGTTTTGGGGCGAAATATTAAGAAATTTAGCTCCTCATGTCTAAAAGGAGAGCAAGCTCGATGCTGATACTCCTTGGCCTCCAGAGTATGTTAGATATAGGAGACCATATGATCAAGGAGCAGGAAGCCATTGGGGAAGTCTTATAGACGTTCGTTGAGAAGTTCTCAAAATATCTTTGTCTATATGTACCCTTCTGCAGCTATTGGTTGTACAGATTGATACACGGAGAAAATACACAATCTGTCTTCTTTACTTGCCTACAAATGATAATGTCCTGTATGTCAATTTAGTAGAGGTGATTAAACAACCCCCACAACCTTTTCTCTAGATAGGATATCTTAATATTAGACATCTTTTATGGGGTGATGTTTTGGCAAACACAAGAGGTATTATTATATCATCTATTTTGAAGAATGAAGATGTAGGACTCCAAAATACAGGAGAGCCCACAAACTTTCATGGTCAGACAAGTATCTTATCCTGCATTGATCTATGAGTTGCAAGCTCTAATTGTCTTCTCGATTCTAACTGGAGAACATTAGATGTTTGGCATACTAGTGACCATGCACCAATCATTATAAACACCAACAATGGTCGACTTTTCCAGAGATCGCCACGATGGAATCTTGATAAGGCAGACTGAGATAGATTTCAGGGGCTAAGTGAAATTCAAGGAAATGCAGAACAGTTTGAAAGTGTTGATGATGCCATAGACTTACTTAATGGACTTCTTCACACAGCAGGAGTCAATTCCATTCCCCAAACAATAGGGATATTCCAACAACGACCAGTACCTGGTAGTCATCAGAACTAACTGCCCTGTACAGAGCCACAAGAAAGTCTTTAACTCGGTTGCGCATGTACCGTACTAAGGAGAATTTAATCATATAGAAGAAATGCAGAGCACAGTTACGTCGTGCCATGAAAGAAGCTAGGCGCCAGTCTTGGGTGTCGTTTGTTTCCACCATTAGCAGTAGAACACCAACATCATCTCTGTGGAGGAAACTGAAGAAGATAGCAGGCAAATTCTACCCAAACCCGCCACCAGTGTTAAGGTTAAAGGGTTAGTATGTGACTGGAGCAACCGAAGTTAGCAATGCCCTGGATGATCATTTCTCAAATGTATCATGCAAGTGTGAAGCAGGTCCTGGTCACCAGTATAGGAGCATAGAAGTAAAGAAAGTTTAAAATTTTGCAACAAGAAGGGAAGAGTGAAACAGTTCTCCTTTTACTGAGAGAGAATTTGATTGTGCCCTTGCTACGTGTAACGATAAAGCCCATGGACATGATACAATTCCATATGCTAAGATTAAACATGTACCTGTTAATACCAAGTTATCTGTTTTAGGTAATATTTATAGAATATTGCATGATCATAGTTATCCAAGTGTTTAGGAACTAGCTAATATTTTAGCATTTTTAAAACCGGGTAAAGATAAGATTTTATCAGCAAGCTATCGACCAATTGCATTAACATCTTCCTTATGTAAGATTATGGAGAAGATGGTCAATGCAAGACTGATGTGGTACCTGGAAAGGTAAGGGATTTATCACCTATCCAGTATGGATTCAGAAAAATACACGCCTCAACTGATGTATTGATACGACTTGAGTTCTCTATTTGTGAGGCCTTTGCTTCCAAACAGCACCATGTGACAGTCTCTTTTGACCTTGAAAAGGCATATGATATTGCATGGAGATATGGTATACCAACAACCATTCATGAACTGGGATTAAGAGGAGAACTACCATTGTATATTCAGTCATTTCTTTCACATAGAGTGTTTCAAGTGAGAGTGGGGAAACTCTATCAGAGAGTAAATGTCAGGAAAAAGGAGTACCCCAGGGGAGTGTACTGAGTGTAACCCTATTCGCACTAGCATTAATGGGATATCCTCAGCTATTCCCCAAGATATCGTCTCAACACTCTTTGTGGATGATCTCTCCATATCATTTGCTGGAGCTAGAATGGCAATGGTTGAGAGAAAGCTACAACTCGCAATTGATAGAATTACTCAGAGGGCTGATATGAATGGGTTTAAGCTTTCAACAAGAAAAACTACTATTGTCTATTTCTGTTGTATCAGGGGAGTACATCCAGACCCTGATATATGCATGAAAGGTAACGGATCCCATGTGTAGGGGAAGCTAAATTTTTATGACTGATTTTCAATTGTAGGTTGACCTGGGTCCTACACTTAAAGGCATTAAAAGCTAAATGTCTTGAGGGTCTCAATTTTTTAAAAGTATTGTCCCATACATTATGGGTGGCGGACCGTAAAACTATTTTTAAATTATACAAGGCCTTAATTTGTTTCCAAAATAAGCTATGGGTGTGAAATATACACCTCAGTCACCCCAGGCCAATTAAAGATATTAGCTTCAATACATCATGCTGTTATTAGATTGCCTACTAGAGCATTAAGAACCTCACTTATCCCAAGTCTCCTTGTTGATGCTGGAAAGTTACCTCTAGACCATTACCAAATGTGTTCCATTATTCGGTATTGGTTTAGTTTACAAAGCCTCCCTAACTCTTTAGCCTTTCAGACTGCAAGCCTTGTTAGGCATTCAACATACTTTGAGTTGCACCCAAAATCTCCTCAGCCATATGGCTTTCGGGTAAAACAATTATTAAACAGTCTTCATATTATTATTATTATTATTATTATTACTATCCAAGCTACAACCCTAATTGGAAAAGCAAAATGCTATAAGCCCAGGGGCTCCAATAGGGAAAAATAGCCCAGTGAGGAAAGGAAATAAGGAAATAAATAACTGAAGAGAACAAATTAATAGTAAATCATTCTAAAAAAAGTAACAACGTCATAACAGATATGTCATATATAAACTATGAACAACTTCAAAAACAAATATGTCATATATAAACTATAAAAAGACTCATGTCCGCCTGGTCAACAAAAAAGCATTTGCTCCAACTTTGAACTTTTGAAGTTCTACTGATTCAACAACCCGATTAGGAAGATCATTCCACAACTTGGTAACAGCTGGAATAAAACTTCTAGAGTACTGCGTGGTATTGAGTCTTATGATGGAAAAGGCCTGGCTATTAGAATTAACTGCCAGCCTAGTATTACGAACAGGATAGAATTGTCCAGGGAGATCTGAATGTAAAGGATGGTCAGAGTTATGAAAAATCTTATGCAACATGCATAATGAACTAATTGAACGACGGTGCCAGAGATTAATATCTAGATCAGGAATAAGAAATTTAATAGACCGTAAGTTTCTGTCCAACAAATTAAGATGAGAATCAGCAGCTGAAGACCAGACAGGAGAACAATACTCAAAACAAGGTAGAATAAAAGAATTAAAACACTTCTTCAGAATAGATTGATCACCGAATATCTTAAGAGACTTTCTCAAAAAGCCAATTTTTTGTGCAATTGAAGAAGACACAGACCTTATATGTTTCTCAAAAGTAAATTTGCTGTCGAGAATCACACCTAAAATTTTGAAAGAGTCATACAAATTTAAAGAAACATTATCAATACTGAGATCCGGATGTTGAGGAGCCACCGTCCTTGACCTACTTACAATCATACTTTGAGTTTTGTTAGGATTCAACTTCATACCCCATAACTTGCACCAAGCACTAATTTTAGCTAGATCTCTATTAAGGGATTCACCAACCCCAGGTCTACATTCAGGGGATGGAATTGATGCAAAGAGAGTAGCATCAACTGCATATGCAACAAGCTTATTTTCTAGGCCAAACCACATGTCATGTGTATATAGTATGAAAAGTAATGGGCCAAGAACACTACCCTGTGGAACACCGGATATCACATTCCTATACTCACTATGGTGCCCATCAACAACTACTCTTTGAGATCTACTACTTAAAAAATCAATAATAAAGCTAAGAAACGACCCACCCACTCCCAACTGTTTCAGTTTGAAAACAAGGGCCTCATGATTAACACGGTCAAAGGCAGCACTAAAATCAAGGCCAATCATACGAACTTCACGACCACAATCAAGGGATTTCTGTACTGCATTGGAGATTGTAAGAAGGGCATCACATGCTCCAAGGCCTTTACGAAAACCAAATTGCAAACTAGGGAATAGATGATTACCTTCAGCAAACCTATTAAGACGTTTTGCCAGAAGACGTTCAAAAACTTTAGATAATATGGGAGTTATGGAAATTGGGCGGTAATCAGTGGGACTTGAGCTACCACAAACACATTTACATAGAGGAGTAACATTACCAATTCTCCAACAAGTGCTAAAAGCTCCTCTTCTTGCTAACTTGCGCAAAATAACAGATAACTTTGGAGCTAAGAAATCTGCTGTCTTTATAAAAAACAAAGGAAAAATACCATTTTGGGTCTACACCTCCATAAGCATCAAGGTCCATCAACAGAGCTTTAATCTCACGAGATCGAAAAGCTAAACTAGTTAGTTTAGCCTCAGGAAAACAGGAATAAGGAAGTTCAAGTTTTTCATTACTCTGTTTACTGTCAAAAACATCAGCCAAAAGGGTTGCCTTTTCCTTTGGACAGTGAGTGACTGAGCCATCTGGTTTAAGTAAAGGAGGAACTGCTGCATCTACACCAAAGAGTGCAGATTTAAGGGTAGACCACCATTTATGTTCCTGAGTTGTACCAGAGAGGGTTTCTTTTATGATTAAATTGTACTCCTTTTCAGTTGAGGCATACACTCTCTGAGCAAAAGCTCGAAGCTGAGTATAGTTGTTCCAGGTCAAATCTGATCTGTTACCCTTCCAAAGGTGATAGGCCTCCTGCTTCTCCAAATAAGCACGTCTACAATCATCATTGAACCACGGTTTGTCCTTCATTCGGTACCTTAGCACACGGGAAGGGATACGCCTATCAATTATGTTGACTAGATTCTCATTCAAAGAGACAACAGGATCTACACTATTATATAATTGTGACCAATTCAAGCACAAAAGATCATGCAAAACCCCATTCCAGTCTGCTTGGGATTTCATATAAATTTTACAGGAATATGATATATCAGGGACAGGCTGCTCAGTCTTCACTAATAATGAAATCAAGGCATGATCAGAAGTCCCAACTGGAGAATCAACCTTACTAGTTATAACGCCAGGGGAGTCAGTGTATACGAGGTCCAAGCAATTACCAGACCTGTGAGTAGCTTCATTTATGATTTGCTCACAGCCTGATTCAGAGGCAAAGTCTAAAGCTCTTAAGCCATGGCGATCGGTAGGAGAGATAGAACTTAACCACTCCCTATGGTGAGCATTAAAATCACCAACAAAGACAAAAGAAGCCTTTCTATCATCTTCTTGTATCTTAGCCATAATGGTAAGAAGACAATCGAAGATAGAATCATCCACGTCTGGATTCCGGTAGATCGAACACAAATAAAAGTTGTTATGCCTGCCACAAACTTTTATTACCTGAATCTCATGACATCCACATTGATAGCAGGACTTATGAGAAGCAGGGTACTCGGTCCTAATATACACCGCCATTCCCCTGGCCCTAGGAATGGCATCACGTTTCAGCATTATTGGCTTCTTAAAACCAGTTATAAGGAGCTCAGATGAGTGCCTCATATTAGAAACCAAAGTTTCTGAGCACAAAAGAATATCATACTGTCTGGACGCAACTGTAAGGTCTTGGATATTTGCATGAAGACCACGAATATTGCAATACAGAAGACGACATTGACGAAATCTAGGACGTACTGGTCCCTGATTTTGCTCAATGTCTCCAGACAGCATAAGAATTAATAGAAATAAAAAAGAGACATCATACTTAAAAACTAGATTAACAAGAATTATAACAAAAACAATATGTACAGAATAATAAAAAAAGTGATTGATGATACCCATAGACTATAGTAAAAAGTCGGAAAAACTGGTCAACATGGAGGAGCCGATACACCATGCAAGGCTAAATACCCTCCAGGATAGCCACTTCAACTGAAGGGAGGACAGTAAGGATGGTTTTGAGAAGAAAAAATCAGAAAAAGGAAAAGACAACCTCTTGATAAACCACCAGGCATCCATGGCCCTTCTATTAAGCCTGCCCAACACACCATTTCAAAAAAACAAGAGGAAGAAAAAAAATAAGATAGAATAGTGTGCCCGAGTGTACCCTCAAGCAAGAGAACTCTAACCCAAGGCAGTGGAAGACCATGGTACAGAGGCTATGGCACTACCCAAGACTAGAGAACAATGGTTTAATTTTGGAGTGTCCTTCTCCTAGAGGAGCTGCTTACCATAGCTAAAGAGTCTCTTCTATCCTTACCAAGAGGAAAGTACACTGAACAAATTGCAGTACAGTAATTAACCCCTTGGGTGAAGAAGTGTTAAGTATCTCATTGTTGTCAGATGTATGAGGAAAGACGAGAATATGTAAAGAATAGGCCAGACTATTCTGTGTAAGTGTAGGCAAAGAAAAAATAAGCCGTGACTAGAAAGAGGGATCCAATGCATTACTGTCTGGCCAGTCAAAGGATCCAATACCTCTCTAGTGGTAGTATCTCAACGGGCGGCTGGTGCCCTGGCCAACCTACTACCTATAATTAGAGGTAAGGTGCTTCCATTTAGGATATCATCAACCCCTCCGTGGAAATTGCCAGAGATATCTTTTTGTAAATATTTTATTGATTTAAAAAAAAACATGATTGAGTCAGAAGTTAGGTCTCTTTTTATGGAACATGTTGAAGAACATAAGGAATCAACTTTTATATATACTGATGGCTCCAAATCTGATGCTGCCGTTGGATTAAGAGTATATAATAGTTCTTTCAACTATAGAGGTGCACTTCCTCTAATATCTTCCATATTTACTGCTGAATTATATGGCATACTAACCACTTTTGAGAAAATGGCGTTAAAAGGGGAGGGCAATTTTACCATTTATAGTGATTCAAGAAGTGTCCTTCAAATTTTAGAAGGTATTAATTCTAATAACCATTTAGTTTTAAAGATTTTAGAGTAGCTTTTAATTATTGCCCGAAAAGGTATGACAGTTCAATTTTGCTGGGTTCCGGGACACGTAGGTGTTTTTGGAAATGAAGAGGCAGATTCATGGCAAAGAGTGCTACAGCCTAGTTGCTACCAAGAAGGTATCCCATTCTCTGTAATGAATTTTTACCAGCAATTAAGAATTCCGTTTATAACAATTGGCAACTATATTAGGATAGTTTAACCGAAAATAAGATGAGAGAAATTGCGATTGTTATATTCCCTTGGAGGTATAATAGGATGCCCCGAAAATGGGAGACTACTCTTTGTCGTCTCCGAGTTGGTCACACTCGGATGACACACGAGTTTCTGTTGGCTGGTCAACACCAACCATATTGGGACGACTGTTTGATACCCTTGACAGTAGAGACTTTTGTTGACTGAATGCCCAACCTATAGTAGAGAAAGAAATATACTGTATATCTGTTTGAGGCTCCTGGTGAGGATGGCAGGTTCATCCTTGCCAAGATCCTCGGACATGATATGTCATACAATGCTGTGGCATTTTAAAATTTTAATCAGAAGCAGGTCTTCTTGATGTTATTTAACTTTTATACTATATTTACTTTTCTGGTTTTGATTGAATATTCTTTTAATCTTTATCTATAATAAACGATGGTGGCGTCAATGACCTTCAATGTCCGGATGCCAGAGAACTTCCAATCATTCATTCATTCTAGCATCCCTCTTTCCTCTTCCAAGAGTATCCTTCTATTTTACTTTCTTTTTTGAAAGTGAAATTTCTCGGACACTAGCTCTTGAGAAGCAAATTATGGTGGCTCTCCATTGACAGGTGCCAAAAATTTACGGCTTCGGTTTCTGGATGATGACGTCAAGGAAGACGGATGGGAGACTGACAGGGAAAATAGCGACGGACAGGAAAAAATCTTTCTTGAACGGTTTTATTCATTTGTACAGAACACTGTACCATTTCAGATCAAAACCAGCAATTATTATTATTATTATTATTATTATTATTATTATTATTATTATTATTATTATTATTATTATTATTATTATTATTATTATTATTATTATTATTATTATTAATTAAGGTACAACCTTAGGTGAAAAAAGGATGCTAAAAGCTCTATGGCTTCATGAGTGAAAAATAGCCCAGGAGGAGATGAAATAAGGAAATAGAAAAACCACAAGAGAAGTAATGAACAATTAAAATAAAATATTTTAATAACAGTAACAACATTAAAATAGATCTTTCATATATAAACTATAAGAGACCTATGTCGGTCTGTTAACCATAAAAACATTTGATGCAGATTTTAACTATTGAACATTTAAACTGAAATGTCTTGAATTCTCTCTCTCTCTCTCTCTCTCTCTCTCTCTCTCTCTCTCTCTCTCTCTCTCTCTCTCTCTCTCTCTCTCTCTCTCTCTCTCTCTCTCTCTCTCTCTCTCTATATATATATATATATATATATATATATATATATATATATATATATATATATATATATATATATATATATATATATATATATATATATATGTATATATATATATATATATATATATATATATATATATATATATATATATATATATATATATATATATATATATATATATATATATATATATAGCCTACATATCGGTAAAATGGATAATTGTGATACATATTAGATAAGATAAAGTAATTATCATAAAAAATAGGACTTTAAAAATAGATGCAATGTAAAATCACTTTATTTTCAAACTTATAAAGTAGGCTGTAAGTATTAATAAGGTGAATTAGGTTTTATCACTGTAGATATGGATATTCTTTAAGTTGATGTAATCAGTAACCCAATTGTTTTTCTTAGTAACAAGAATTGTCGATTGATGTAAAGATGACGAGGAGAGGAAAAGTCATTTCCTTCTATTTCTTCTTTTATAATATGAAGTAATTTGATTACTTTATATCTTTCGAGTTATCATTTTGATATTCCTAAAGCAACGCACGAGTTATAACGGTTATTTCTTATTTCAATACAAAATGATAAATGAGTTACGGTTATTTAATTCGTTTGATGTTTGCTTTAGTCGTGGCCATTCCATATCTCTTCAATTGATATCATCCATTTACGTCTGAAACAAACAGGGTTTGAAATTCTAAAAATAATAACCTTATATTGATTTACTTTAACATCAGCGGTTGTTATGAAAATTAACATTACTTCCAAGCAAAAGACAGGAAGCAGCAGAGAACAATCTTTTTTAATTAATTATTCAATCAGTAAATTGAGAAAAGTATATTAAGGTTCTGATGAGGAAGTGTGGCCGATTGGAATTAATCATCTAATCTTAAATTATTCAATCGAACTCATCAGCATTAAAGGAATTAATGGAGGGGAGAGGTGAGGTGTGATGGGGCAAGACTAGGAGGGGGGGGGGGGTTTATTGCATAATCAATTATGAACATGATCGAAATGTCTTTAATATTCCTGTGATACAAAATTCCCCGTTTTGTTCTTGTAGATGAGTAGGCACGAGAACCCAATACAGTTCTTTCGATTAGGAGAGAGAGAGAGAGAGAGAGAGAGAGAGAGAGAGAGAGAGGGGGGGGGGAAGAAACTTTATGGCTTCATTCCCTGACTTTGATTCATATTTCTAGATATCTAATTTAATTAAAGTCTCACCCTTTATTCCTACAATATATTCCGAGTTAATTTTGCTTTTGTCGTTGGGCGATGACGTCTTTCACATGGCTAAATTTGATTTAATAATTAGATACCATTTGTTGTTTTCCTTTATTTTATATATAAAAATTTAATTGAATTTAACTACTGCCATTTACAGTAGATGATAGCCTTAATATGCAGACTACCAGAATGGACACTTTCTTAAAACATATTCTTTTAGGGTTATTGCAGGTTTTTGGAAACTTCCCTGCCTGGCAATATGCAGAACGGGTGTTTGAGATCCGCTCGTAATCTACTTTCTAGTAGTGTCTGCAACATCATCATCCTTGTGAACAGCCGTTGCCTGACTCTCCCTGGTTTTAACTTGATGGAGAGGGGCCTTTGGCGCTGACCATATGTACCTTATATATGGTCAGTCTCTAGGGCATTGTTGTGGCCCTTGCCTCTGCCATTCGTGAGCGACATCTAAATCCATTAAACCTTCACTTGCTCTTTTCGCCAAATTACTTGATTTAGTATTTAGATAAACATACGTAAATAATAACCCAATCGGGACCGTATATTGCGTCTTAAAAACATGATAATCCAAAATCTGTTCTCAGAGAAGAGAGGTTTCTTGGCTAATGCCTTCTTCCGATGGAGCTTCATGAATATCTGTCGTCTCCTACTTTTACGAGTATTGATTTTAGCTCTGTTTCATGAGCGAGTTTCTGCATCTAGACTGCAAGTGATGATTAAATAGACGTTGTTTGATGGTGATCCTCCAGTCGTTGTAGGGCAATCTTCTTTGATGTTATTTTGATGGTTTTCTTTTGAAGGTTTAAAGGTAAATCATGAGTGGCCGAAACAAGTGATAGGACGATACGCTGAGATTGATATCAATTATATATATATATATATATATATATATATATATATATATATATATATATATATATATATATATATATATATATATATATATATATATATATATATATATCATAATCATCATCATCATCATCATCTCCTTTTACGCTTATTGACCCAAAGGGCCTTGGTTAGATTTTGCTACTCATCTCTTTCTTGAGCTGTTAAATCAATGCTTCTCCTTTCATCATCTCCTATTACATAATTCATAGTCCTCAGAAATGTAGGCCTGGGTCTTCCAACTCTTCTAGTTCCTTGTGGAGCCCAGTTAAACCATCTTCATCTACCCCTCATCATGATCTCATCCACATAAGGCACTCGGGTAATCTTTCTTATAGTTTTATTTCTAATCCTGTCCTGACATTTAACTCCCAACATTCTTCTCATGAATTTGTTCTCAGATCTACAAAATCTGTTGGATATTTTTTTTCATTGTCATACCACGACTCATGTCCATTCAGTAACACCGATCTCAGTGAACTCATATGTAGCCTCATTTTTATATGTGATTTCAGTTGATTTGGTTATTCATTTTACTCAACCTACACATTGTCTGATATGCTTTCTTTTCCATCTTTCATTAAACTCAAATTATAAAGATCCTTTATTAGAGATCATAGTTCGTGAATATTCAAACAATATAACTTAATTAATTATTTCTCTTTCCAATGACACTTCATCTTCCATTACATATTCCATTCTCACCATCTGTTTTTCTTCTATTTATCTTGAGCCAAACATTATGTGATATATCATGTATTCTGGTAATCAGGTTTTGGAAGCCCTGTGGTGTTGTGCTAATACCGACAGCGTACTTAGCATACTCTGCTTCAACCAATTTTCTTTTATGATCCCACACAATCCTTCACCATCCCAAACTGTTCTATGCTTTACAAAATCCATGAGGAGGATAAACAGCATAGGTGACAACACATTCCCTTTCGAATTATCCACTGTTTACTGGGAATTATTATACAGCCACTAAAAAGATCCTCGTATATGCAACTCTAGCAATTCTTTCAAAGGATTATGAAACTTCACAGCAGTTGCTCTGCCATCTATCTAAGCTCAACTCAATCCACATATCCAACCTCCCTCACATTGTCATCAACCACATTTCTCGAGGTCTACCACCTCCTCTCCTGCCCAGCGGCTTCCATTCAGGTACATCTTGAACTAATTCATCTTCCCTTCTTAAGATATGCCCCATCAATCTCCATCTTTATTATCGAACTATATCCTTCACATTAGTGCTAGTGCTACCTCACAATTTAACACTTTTGTTATATGCTGCTGTCATTTGATTCCTAGAATTCTTCTCAATGCTTTATTATCAAAGGTAAGAATTATTTATTTATATATATATATATATATATATATATATATATATATATATATATATATATATATATATATATATATATATATATGTATATATTACATATATATATATATATATATATATATATATATATATATATATATATATATATATATACATATATATATATATATATACTGTATATATATAAATATACGTGTATATATATATATATATATATATATATATATATATATATATATATATATATATATATATATATATATATATATATATATGTGTGTGTGTGTGTGTGTGTGTTTGTGTATTTCTATATATATATATATGAATATATATATATATATATATATATATATATATATATATATATATATATGTGTGTGTGTGTGTGTGTGTGTGTGTGTGTGTGTATTTCTATATATATATGAATGTATATATATATATATATATATATATATATATATATATATATATATATATATATATATATATATATATATATATATTTAAAAAATAATTCTTACCTTGTATAATAAAGCATTGAGAAGAATTCTAGGAATCAAATGACAGCAGCATATAACAAAAGGTTTAAACCGTGAGGTAGCACTAGTACTAATGTGAACGATATAGTTCGATAATAAAGATGGAGATTGATGAGTTAGTTGAACATGTGCCTGAATGGAATATGGTTGATGTGAAAGAGGTTTGATATGCGAATTGGGTTGAGCCTAGAGAGATGGAACCGCAACTGCTGGTGAAGTTTCATATTCTTTTGAAAGAATTGCTGGAGTTGCAATTTGAGGTTCTATTTAGTAACTAAATATTGTGAGTTACTCTTGATGACTGCTGGTCAGGTTAGGTTAGATTATTGCTGGCGTTCATGTTGTGATGAATTGAATCTTATTGGGACTTTCGACTTATCCAATTTACGCAATTAGAGAATAAAAATTCACTAATTCAGTCTCCTTAGCTAGTAGTAAACTTAGATATATCTTCATTGGTAATATAAAAAGTATTTACGGTAATAAATTCCTGACTTTTATCTGATTACCCATCAGTATTATTTTTCTCTTTTTTTCGTAATAGTTGAGTTCATTATGTTGATCTACATCGAAGGCGTCAATATATATTTAATTTATTTATTTATTTTTTTTTTTTTGCTAATGACATGCTAATTACAAATGATATTCATGAATATTCAGTGACACTGATGTTTTTGACAGGGAATTGCATAATACCCAGCTTTCATAATGAATATTTTTCTTTTTGATCTTATTTACTAACTTCACTTAGATAAAAACAACATACCAAATCATAAAACAAAATATTTGCAATGATAAGTATCTCTTCATTAAAGAGCATTATAATAATTATTATTATTATTATTATTATTATTATTATTATTATTATTATTATTATTATTATTATTATTATTATTATTATTATTATTATTATTATTATTATTATTATTATTATTATTAACTGTAGATGAAGATGCCGGGATGAAATAAATACTGATAGAAAACCTCCAACAGTAAACCCAATGTAGAAATGTACACAATGTTCTGTTAACCAATTAAAAGAGAAATAAATTGGAATTTATTAGAGAGATGTCATATTGAAAACTTTGGATTTCTAGCGGGTACGAGATATATGAGTAGTTATCCCTAACACAAATAACGTAGATAGGATATTTCCCAAAATCGCTACATTAAGGACATAAAATTAAGAAATACGAATTCAGGGGCAATCACTAACACAAATAATGGAAATCAGTAAATATAAATTCCGAAGTTCAAATTTGCAGCGAATGCATTCTTGTTGATTACCAGAAAGATGAATAATCCATGAGGGACTTCATTGAGAACCACGTCTCCCTTGTGGATGAAAACACAGAGGTCAGGCTAACTATTTACTACCAAACAGCCTAGACGAGGTATCTCGCCATGATAAATAATACAGCCCTGCCGACTCAGGACTTCATTGGACAGACCAACGTGGTCCATTCCTACTTAAGGCCTTGTCAAGGTTGTTCTAGACGTCACATAGGAAACACCACCATGCGTTTGTCTAAGAGACTGTCTTGTCACGTTCGACAAGGTGCCATAAGAGCTCATGTCCTCCACCTCCACAACAAAAACATCAAGCATGAGGAAATTATCAAAATCACCAATATACTTGGCCGTGCTTTAGACAGCAGAAGACGTTTAATACTTGAAGCTCTCCCCATACAACGAGAAAAAGTAACAAGGAAGGAAAGGACAAAGCTGCCAGATTGAAATGCCACCAAGGATATAGATGAAGCAGGCTATAAATACCTCGGGCTAGAAGAAGGAGAATCAAATAAAACACCATAAGATGAAGGAAGGGAGCAAAAGATAATAAATGTTGAGATTCAAAGCTATTATGAAGTTAAGGCTTAACTCTAGCAATATGATAAAAGCTATAAAAACCTTGGGCAGTGCCAGTGATCAGGTACAGTGCTGGAATAGTGGAGTGGAAGAAGCCCCAGTCATGTTACATTAAAAAAAAAAAGTAGAAAGGTAATGAATTTGCACCAAGCAATGCATCCAGGAGCAATATTCACAGGTTTCATATACCACGCAGAAAAGAATGAAAATAACTTATCAGTATAGAAGATTGTGTTAGCGTAAAAAGTAGAGGATTTGGACAGTCTTACTACCTTAAGACCACTAAAGATGAATTGCTAAAGAGTGAATGAAAAGAAAACTTGATAAACGAGAATGAAGATCCAGAAGTGTATAAGGAGAGAACATAGAAATAAAGAATAGGAAAATGGGAAAGAAAACCATTGCCTGAACAATTCCAGAAACAAAATGGAGTAATGACCAGTAATAAAACATTGCATTGGTTACAGGGATGTGAACTAAAAAAGGAAACAGAAAGCATGATAATAGAAGCGCTAGATGAGACCTTAAGAACATGATATATTCAACGAGCAATAGAGGGGAATAACATCTCGTTAAAGTTCCTGAAATGGATGGCAAAAGAATAAATCCTCAACCACATCCACAGTGAATGTATAGAACTTGATCAGAATAAAAAAAAAAAAGAAAAAAAAAAAGTCATGATGTAGCGGCTAAAGCTCTCCATTGAAGTCTTTGTTAAAAATATGAAACTCAGTGCACAATAAATGGTACGGAAGGCAAGGCAGAAATTCAAATTTCGCGGCAATCACCGCCAGGTGAGCAGGTAACTGGAACCATTTCCAACATTCTTCAGAAATTCCATGCCCTTGTTTTTGGAGGGGAGGAGGGAGGGCCCTTTTATATACGTAATTACCAGGTAAGTATATTTAAGAATTTATTTTAAAATAAAAATACCATTTTCAAATAGGTAACTTCCCTGATAGTTACATATATATAGCCGATTGACACCATTGGTGGCGGGTTGGAAAACCTCATCCCGTCGGGAATTCGTATAATTATTGATAGCTATAAATTAGTAGTACTAATAATCTGGTTCTTACCTGATAAGGAAGCTGGCTTCATAGTTATCCTGCCTCATTTGCCTGCATTCTTTAAGAGACTCAGCAATCTACCCAGGGGGCTGTAAAAGTCTCTGTGGGGCTGCCATAAGGTCCTCGACCCTAGCGTGGCTAGACCACCACCCTTGCTATCCTGGCATAGCCATGGACAATGATTCTGACCACCTACTCAAAAAACTAAAAACACACACCATAAAAACTAACTTGACTTGCATCCCAGACTGTGGAAGGCTGCAACAACCTTCACAGACAACCTGTGATACCAAGTTTAAGAAAAAAGGCAAGGGTATATAATAAAAAAAGGTACTAGGGAAGAGGCAGTAGACCCTTCTCCAACTACGACGCCGGAGGTAACATACGGAACCAGGGAGCAACAATCTTCATATTGGGTCTGGACTTCTTTGAGTTAGCAGTCTGCGAAGATTGATTTACTTCGCCAAAAAGAAGCCTCCAAGATTGACTTCATTGACTTATTGTGTCTATAACCCATAGAAGTCGCTACAGCTCATGTGGTTTTACCTTAAGGATTGGAAAACTTCTCTCCTCACCGTTCTGGTGAGCTATCCTTATCAAATCCTTAATAAAAAATGCCAGGGCATTCTTTGATAAAGGTAAAGAGGGCTTTTTAACT
This sequence comes from Palaemon carinicauda, assembly GCF_036898095.1. Lineage (NCBI taxonomy): Eukaryota > Metazoa > Arthropoda > Malacostraca > Decapoda > Palaemonidae > Palaemon > Palaemon carinicauda. The sequence goes on from NC_090756.1 coordinate 83,725,901, forward strand.
GAGCACCCGAGGTTGTCTGCTTGTCCTTTCAGATTTCTGGATGCTTGAAGATAAAATTTCAGAGCTCTCACTGGACAAAGGCCTCTCTCCTTTCCCGTCCAACTAAGTGAGATAGCACTGGAATGGTTAAGGATCTGGGCCAAAGTCGAGAAGGATTCTCATTCTTGGCAAAAGAGCCCAGCTGAAGGGAGCAAACTGCATTGTCTCCATTAAAGTCCACCTCTTCTGATGGCTTGTAACTCTCCTACTCTCTTCGCTGTAGCCAATGCAACTAGGAATAGAGTCTTTTTGGTAAGATCCTTCCAAGAACCCTTGTCAAGAGGTTCAAACTTACTTGATGTCAAAAAGGCCAGGACTATATCCAGGTTCCAAAAGGGGGTTGGGTTGTCTTTTCTCTTAGCGGTCTCAAAAGATCTAATGAGATCCGAGAGATCCTTGTTACCTGATACGTCAATGTGTTTGTGACGAAAGGGAGTCTGAACGAGTGCCTCCCTGCTTCCTGATGTAGGCCAACGCTGTGTTGTCTGCATTGACCTGAACTAATTTGCCCTGGACTTCCTACTGGAAGTGCATTAGTGCTACAACACTAGGTCGGGGTTCCTCTGTTGAAGTTCGAGGCCTTCCAGGAGTTTGTTGGCATCGACCAACCACCTCAAGTGATTCCTGATCCCCGGAGAAATCGGAATCCATGTTTCTAGACCTTGACCTCTCGTCCAATATTTTGAAGGATGGAATTGAAGAGGCCGTAAATGAAGTCTTCCCAGGGATACGAACTGCTCAATCGATGAGAGGGTACACAGAACACTCATCCATTCTTTTACCGAACAGGTCCGTCTGTCTAGGAAGTATTACACCTTTTCTAGGCAATCTAGAATGCGTTTCGGGGCTGGAAAAAAACCGTAAAACCACTGACTGAATCCCCCATCCCCAGGTAGATGATGCTTTGCAAGGGTGTCAGTTGAGATTTGGCTAGATTTACCACCAGACCTAGCTGTTGCGTCAGGGACATTGTAACCTGAAGACCCTCCAGACACTTTTCTTGCGAACTGGCTCTGATTAGGCAATCGTCAAGGTACATTGAAATCCGTACTTCCTTCAGATGTAGCCAGCGAGCAACGTTGGCAACCACTCGGGTGAAAACGTAGGGAGCCGTGCTCAATCCAAAACAGAGTGCTTTGAACTGATAAGTAGTTTCTTAGAACACAAATC
>NC_090756.1:83740804-83748304 GCF_036898095.1 Palaemon carinicauda
TGGGAATTGGGTAGAGCTTAGAGAGATGGGACAGCAACTGCTGGTGAAGTTTCATATTCTTTTGAAAGATTTGTTGGAGGTGCAATTTGAGGTTCTATTTAGTAACTAAATATTGTGAGTTGCTCTTGATGACTGCTGGTCAGGTTAGGTTAGATTAGGGCTGGCGTTCATGTTTTGATGAATTGAATCTTATTGGTACTTTTACCTTATCCAATTTACGCTATCAGAGAATAATAATTCAATAATTCAGTCTCCTTAGCTAGTAGTAAACTTAAATATTTCTTCATTGCTAGTATAAAAGGTATTTAGGGTAATTAATTCCTGACTTTTATCTGATTACCCATCAGTATTATTTTTCTCTTTTTTTCGTAATAGTTGAGTTCATTATGTTGCTCTACATCGAAGGCGCCATTATATATTCTTTTTTTTTTTTTTTTGCTAATGATATGCTAATTACAAATCATATTCATGAATATTCAGTGACACTGATGTTTTTAACAGGGAATTGCATAATACCCAGCTTTCATAATGAATATTTTTCTTTTTGTTCTTATTTACTAACTTCACTTAGATAAAAACAACATACCAAATCATAAAATAAAATATTTGCAATGATAAGTATATGTTCATTAAAGAGCATTATAATTATTATTATTATTATTATTATTATTATTATTATTATTATTATTATTATTATTATTATTATTATTATTATTATTATTATTATTATTAACTGTAAATGAAGATGCCGGGATGAAATAAATACTGATAGAAAACCTCCAACAGTAAACCCAATGTAGAAATGTACACAATGTCCTATTAACCAATTAAAAGAGAAATAAATTGGAATTGATTAGAGAAATGTCATATTGAAAACTTTGGAATTTTAGCACAGCGGGTACGAGGTATATGAGTAGTTATCACTAACTCAAATAACGTAGATAGGATATTTCCCAAAATCGCTACATTAAGGACATAAAATTAAGAAATACAGATTCAGGGGCAATCACTAACACAAATAATGGAAATCAGTAAATATAAATTCCGAAGTTCAAATTTGCAGCGAATGCATTCATGTTGATTACCAGAAAGATGAATAATCCATGAGGGACTTCATTGAGAACCACGTCTCCCTTGTGGATGAAAACACAGAGGTCAGGCTAACTATTTACTACCAAACAGCCTAGACGAGGTACCTCGCCATGATAAATAATACAGCCCTGCCGACTCAGGACTTCATTGGACAGACCAACGTGGTCCATTCCTACTTAAGGCCTTGTCAAGGTTGTTCTAGACGTCACATAGGAAACACCACCATGCGTTTGTCTAAGAGACTGTCTTGTCACGTTCGACAAGGTGCCATAAGAGCTCATGCCCTCCACCTCCACAACAAAAACATTAAGCATGAGGAAATTATCAAAATCACCAATATACTTGGCCGTGCTTTAGACAGCAGAAGACGTTTAATACTTGAAGCTCTCCTCATACAACAGGAAAAAGTAACAAGGAAGGAAAGGACAAAGCTGCCAGATTGAAATGTCACCAAGGATATAGATGAAGCAGGCTATAAATACCTCGGGCTAGAAGAAGGGGAATCAAATAAAACACCATAAGAGGAAGGAAGGGAACAAAAGATAATAAATGTTAAGATTCAAAGCTATTATGAAGTTAAGGCTTAACTCTAGAAATATGATGAAAGCTATAAAAACCTTGGGCAGTGCCAGTGATCAGGTACAGTCCTGGAATAGTGGATTGGAAGAAGCCCCAGTCATGTTACATAAAAAAAAAAAGTAGAAAGGTAATGAATTTGCACCAAGCAATGCATCCAGGAGCAATATTAACAGGTTTCATATACCACGCAGAAAAGAATGAAAATAACTTATCAGTATAGAAGATTGTGTTCGCGTAAAAAGTAGAGGACTGGGACAGTCTTACTACCTTAAGACCACTGAAGATGAATTGCTAAAGAGTGAATGGAAAGAAAACTTGATAAACGAGAATGAAGATCCAGAAGTGTATAAGGAGAGAACATAAAAATAAAGAATAGGAAAATGGGAAAGAAAACCATTGCCTGAACAATTCCAGAAACAAACTGGAGTAATGACCAGTAATAAAATATTGCATTGGTTACAGGGATGTGAACTAAAAAAGGAAACAGAAAGCATGATAATAGAAGTGCAAGAAGAGACCTTAAGAACATGATATATTCAACGAGCAATAGAGGGAAATAACATCTCGTTAAAGTTCCTGAAATGGATGGCAAAAGAATAAACCCTCAACCACATCCACAGTGAATGTATAGAACTTGATCAGAATAAAAAAAGAAAAAAAATGTCTTGATGTAGCGGCTAAAGCTCTCCATTGAAGTCTTTGTCAAAAATATGAAACTCAGTGCACAATAAATGGTACGGAAGGCAAGGCAGAAATTCAAATTTCGCGGCAATCAGCGCCAGGTGAGCAGGTAACTGGAACCATTCCCAACATTCCTCAGAAATTCCATGCCCTTGTTTTTGGAGGGGAGGAGGGAGGGCCCTTTTATATATCGCTACCTCATTGCAAGAGGGTCGTAACTCCAAATTCCTGATTTTTCAGGAGACGCATTTGAAAGTTGCTAAGTCCTATGAATTTGATCATGTTTCACAAATCTTCTTAGTGCCATCTCTCGGCCGCTAATTCACCTAGATTTACGACTCTTTTACCAAAAGATGCAGAATCAATTCGGCAATCTTGTACACCATAAAACTCAAAACTAGCAAATTTGGAGTTACGACCCTCTTGCAATGAGGTAGCGATATGTAATTACCAGGTAAGTATATTTAAAAATTTATTTTAAAATAAAAATACCATTTTTAAATATGTAACTTCCCTGGTAATTATATATATATATATATATATATATATATATATATATATATATATATATATATATATATATATATATATATATATATATATATATATATATATATATATATATATATATATATATATAGCCGATTGACAGCACTGGTGGCGGGTTGGAAAAACTCATCCCGTCGGGAATTCGTATAATTATTAATAGCTATAAATAAATAGTACTAATAATCTGGTTCTTACCTGATAAGGAAGCTGGCTTCATAGTTATCCTGCCTCATTTGCCTGCATTCTTTAAGAGACTCAGCAATCTACCCAGGGGGCTGTAAAAGTCTCTGTGGGGCTGCCACAAGGTCCTCGACCCTAGCGTGGCTAGACCACCACCCTTGCTATCCTGGCATAGCCATGGACAATGATTCTGACCACCTACTCAAAAAACTAAAAACACACACCATAAAAACTAACTTGACTTGCATCCCAGACTGTGGAAGGCTGCAACAACCTTCACAAACAACCTGTGATACCAAGTTCAAGAAAAAAGGCAAGGGTGTATAATAAAAAAGGTTATAGGGAAGAGGCAGTAGACCCTTCTCAGACTACGACGCCGGAGGTAACATACGGAACCAGGGAGCAACAATCTTCATATTGGGTCTGGACTTCTTTGAGGTAGCAGTCTGCGAAGATTGATTTACTTCGCCAAAAAGAAGCCTCCAAGATTGACTTCATTGACTTATTGTGTCGATAACCCATAGAAGTCGCTACAGCTCATGTGGTTTTACCTTAAGGATTGGAAAACTTCTCTCCTCACAATTCTGGTGAGCTATCCTTAACAAATCCTTAATAAAAAATGCCAGGGCATTCTTTGATAAAGGTAAAGAGGGCTTTTTAACTGAGCACCCGAGGTTGTCTGCTTGTCCTTTCAGGTTTCTGGATGCTTGAAGATAAAATTTCAGAGCTCTCACTGGACAAAGGCCTCTCTCCTTTCCCGTCCAACTAAGTGAGATAGCCCTGGAATGGTTAAGGATCCCGGCCAAGGTCGAGAAGGATTCTCGTTCTTGGCAAAAAACCCTAGCTGAAGGGAGCAAACTGCATTGTCTCCATTAAAGTCCACCTTCTTTGATGGCTTGTAACTCTCCTACTCTATTGGCTGTAGCCAACGCAACTAGGAATAGTGTCTTTTTGGTAAGATCCTTCCAAGAACCCTTGTCAAGAGGTTCAAACTTGCTTGAGGTTAAAAAGGCCAGGACTATATCCAGGTTCTAAGAGGGGGTTGGGTTGTCCTTTCTCTTAGCGATTTCAAAAGATCTAATGAGATCTGAGAGATCCTTGTTACCTGACACCTCAATGTGTTTGAGACGAAAGGGAGTCTGAAGGAGTGCCTCCCTGCTTCCTGATGTAGGCCAAAGCTGTGTTGTCTGCGTTGACCTGAACTAATTTGCCCTGGACTTCCTACTGGAAGTGCATTAGTGCTAGGTGAATGGCCACTAGCTCCTTGATGTTTATATGCCATTCCCTCTGAAACTCTTCCCACAGACCCGAAATCTCAGCCTTCCCCAGAGTTGCACCCCACCCCATGTCTGAGGCGTCTGAATACAACACTAGGTCGGGGTTCCTCTGTTGAAGTTCGAGGCTTTCCAGGAGTTTGTTGGCATCGACCAACCACCTCAAGTGATTCCTGATCCCCGAAGAAATCGGAATCCATGTTTCTAGACCTTGACCTCTCGTCCAATATTTTGAAGGATGGAATTGAAGAGGCCGTAAATGAAGTCTTCCCAGGGATACAAACTGCTCAATCTATGAGAGGGTACCCAGAAGACTCATCCATTCTTTTACCGAACAGGTCCATCTGTCTAGGAAGTATTACACCTTTTCTAGGCAATCTAGAATGCGTTTCGGGGCTGGAAAAAAACCGAAAAACCACTGACTGAATCCCCCATCCCCAGGTAGATGATGTTTTGCAAGGGTGTCAGTTGAGATTTGGCCAGATTTACCTACCACCAGATCTAGCTGTTGCGTCAAGGACATTGTAACCTGAAGACCCTCCAGACACTTTTCTTGCGAACTGGCTCTGATTAGGCAATCGTCAAGGTATATTGAAATCCGTACTCCCTTCAGATGTAGCCAGCGAGCAACGTTGGCAACCACTCGGGTGAAAACGTAGGGAGCCGTGCTCAATCCAAAACAGAGTGCTTTGAACTGATAAGTAGTTTCTTAGAACACAAATCTCAGAAATTTTCCGTAGTTCGGGTGGATTGGGACGTGGAAAAACGTGTCCTGCAGATCTAATGACACCATCCAGTCTCCTTGTCTGGTGCCTGCTAGGACTGACGCAGAAGACTCCATGGTAAACTTTACTTGCTTATGAACTCGTTCAGAGGACTTTCGTCCAGAACAGGTCTCCAACACCCCTAGTTCTTCGGAACTAGAAAAAGTCTGTTGTAAAATCCCTCTGACAAGAGGACTTCTACCACTTCTATTGCTGCTTTTGACAACATCTGGTTAACCTGCTCTTGAAGAGCTGCTGCCAGTAGTGGAATACTTGTGTCTGGAGATTGAGTTCACTTTTTGGGTTTCAGTTGCTTTTTGGGGTTACGAGGTTGCCCTCCAGCAGCCATTCTCTGTCCTCTTCTAGACAAGCTCTCTCACGAAAGGGCTGACGCGTGGGAGGAGCTTCCTTCTCCTACCTGGCTAAAAAGTTAGTCAGAAGAACTTCCTCGCAGTCTTTTGTAATCAGATCTTGTGTTGCTTGTGCATAAGAGCTGCCGATAAATCCTTCACTAGCTCTGAAGGGAAAAGGAATTTGGTCAAGGGAGCATACAAGAGCTCTGCTCTCTGAATGAGAGTCAATCCTCACAACAGGAAAGAAAACAGCATAGCTCTTTCTTAATAAAACCTGCTGTGCAAAAGGGTCGTGAGTTCGACCAACGGCTTATCTAGACAGGCAAAAAGGTGCATCTGCATCTCGTTCTTATCATCTGTGACGTCTGCGAGGACTCCTAGAGTCCAGTTCATCAAGCTGAAGACATAGATTGTTCTGAAGATGCCCTTCAGCAAGTGATCCATCTCTGACGTGGACCGCATCACCTTAGCCTTAGTCATGGCTTAACTACGTGAGGCGTCAACGAAAAGGAGATGTCTCCCTGGGAGGAGGTGGGAACTTCCAAACCTAGAACCTCCCCAGGCTTGTACCACACAAAAGATCTAGAAGCCAATCTCCTAGGGGGAAAGGAAAAGGTTGTCCTTCCTTGTCCCTTCTCTTGAGAATCCAATCGTTCAGAGTCGAAAAAGACCTCTAGACAGATCTGGCTAGCACTGTTTCCTTAAAAGAGGAAGATTTCTGAGGTCTACCCTTCAAAAACTGCGAGGGCTGGCTCTGAGGTACAGCCTGCTGAAAAGTCCTCCAGATATAAGTCCACCAGAACTGCAAGTAATCTTTCAGATTTTCTGCATGAAGAGTTTGCTGCGTTTCCTCCTCTGAGATATATCCTGGCATACCTGATAAGGAAGCTGGCTTCATAGGTTTTAATGCCTCATTTGCTTGCATTCCTTGAGAGACTCAGCGATCCACCCATGGGGCTGTAAAAGTTTCTGTGGGGCAGCCACATCCTCTAAAGGGTTAGCGATCTCCAAAGGAGTACGAGTGGGAGAAAACACATGCCTCGCCTTACATGTTTGCGTCCCGCATGCGTTCAGCAGGCTGCGAGGAAGCGTCATGCTGCGTCCAGCATGTTGCTGCTGTTGTGAGCTTCCTCTGTTTGCGACTCATAAACGTCAACAGGGACGTAATGGACCGTTGAAGTTCTGACAGGAATGATGCTTGCAGAAAGCCTGCTCTATGACATTCGTGACCTTGACGCGAGGGAGCGTCCTGCTTGCGTGGGTCTATCATGCGTTAAGCTCGCGTGCATCCAGCATGCTGTAAGGGAGCGTCCTTGCCGCCGCCCGTAACGCGTCCAGATCGCTGCGAGCGAGCTTCCAAGAACGCTGCAGCTTGCGTGTGTTCTTGCCGCGAGAGCGCGCTCGGTACTATGACCTTCGCGATCTTGACGTGGGGTGGTAACGTTCTGCTCGCGTGCGTACAGCATGCGTTCAGCTCGCGTGCGTACAGCATGCGTGCAGCTCGCGTGCATTAAGCATGCTGCATGCGTCAAGCATGCTGTGAGGGAGTGTCAAAATCCTTGCCGCCTCCCGTAACGCATCCAGATCGCTGCGAGGAAGCGTCCATGAGCACTGCAGCTGCATGCGTCCCGCATGCTGCATGCGTTCAGCATGCTGTGAGAGAGCGTCAAGATCTATGCCGCCTCCCGAAACATGTCCAGATCATTGTGAGGGAGCGATCTCGACACTCGGTTCCATGACGAACAACTCTCTTCTTGTCTAGCAGGAAGGGAAAAACGTAAAACGCCAGCCTCGTCTGGGAGCTGCGTCAACCGATGGTGAAGATAACACTTTTACCTCGCCTTTCCAATGGCCAGGGCGAGCATACTGGGATGCATCAACAGGATCGTTCGAGGGGACGTCTGTTCACTGATCAAGGTCTAACATTTCCCTTTGCCTTTTGACATTCCTTTTCCCAGGGGTTGGGGATTATGCAAGAGGTCCCGGGCTAGGACGAACGCACCCTCCACTGCACTGCCTCATGCTTAC
>NC_090756.1:83753304-83758304 GCF_036898095.1 Palaemon carinicauda
TCCTGAAGGAGTCCATCCCCTCCCTGAGAAGGTAGCAGCCGTTCAAAATTTCCCCACGCCCTCGACCGTCAAAGCTCTGCAGGAATTCTTGGGCATGATCAACTATTATCACCGTTTTCTGCCAGCCATTGCCGCCACTCTTGCTCCTCTCTACGCCTCCCTCAAGAGCAAGCCAAAGGACCTGAAGTGGGGTCCCCTTCAAGAAGCAGCCTTCTGCAATGCAAAGAAGGCCCTATCAACTGCTGCGGCTCTCACTTTTCCTATCCCACACGCCCCTCTCCTTCTCTCCACCGATGCCAGCGACGTCGCTATTGGTGCAGTACTCGAGCAGGTGGTCAAAGGCTCGCCCCGCCCATTGGCCTTCTTCAGCAGAAAACTGTCCAAGGCAGAATCGGGTTATTCTACCTTCGATCGAGAATTGCTGGCGGTGCACTTGACTGTCCGTCACTTTCGCCATTTCTTAAAAGATACGCCCTTCGTTATTCGTACAGACCACATGCCTCTGGTGCACGGCTTCACTCGACAGTCTGACGCCTGGTCCGCCCGTCAATGCCGACATCTCTCCGCCGTGGCTGAATACAATTGCACCCTCCAATACGTCCCTGGGAAAATTAATCCCGTTGCCGATGCCCTGTCAAGAAACACGTTGGCTGCCGTTCAACTGGGATTGGATTACAACGCCCTGGCTGAAGCCCAACGACAGGATCCAGAATATCAAGCTTGTAGGACATCCTGCACGTCCCTCCGTTGGGAGGATTTTCCCCTCGAAGACTCCAACACCACCCTCCTCTGTGACGTCAGTACTGGTAGACCGCGACCTTGGATTCCTGCTCCCATGCGCCGACAGGTGTTTGATTTCATCCACGGCCTTTCACATCCCTCGTGCCGTTCTACTGCACAGCTGCTGAAGGCAAAGTTCATTTGGCACGGCATTTCTAAGGATGCTAAGGATTGGGTCCGTGTGTGTACTTCTTGCCAAACTTCCAAAGTACATCGACACACGGATTCAGGAGTGGGCACCTTCCCTCAACCTCAGCGTCGTTTCGCACACATTCACGTCGACGTTGTAGGCCCCCTACCCACATCACAAGGATATCGTTACCTGTTTACCGTCATCGACCGCTCCACTCGTTGGCCTGAAGCCATTCCCATGGAAACTGCAACGTCCGCCTCATGTACATCTGCCTTACTCTCTGGATGGATTTCAAGATTCGGTATCCCTGAGCATATTACTTCTGACAGGGGAACAACTTTCACCTCTCAATTATGGACGTCATTAGCGAATCTCCTGGGCATCACCCTACATTAGACAACGGCCTACAACCCCGCTGCCAATGGAATGGTTGAACGTTTTCATTGCACCCTCAAAGCAGCTTTGATGTCCCGCTGCAAGGATTCCAACTGGTTTACTCAGCTTCCCTGGGTCCTCCTTGGACTAAGGACCACTCCTAAAGACGCCCTCGACGTCTCGGCAACCGAAATGGTGTATGGCGACCCGTTGGTCGTCCCTGCCGAATATTTTCCTTCTACAACATCCTCCGACGATCTCCAGCGCATACGTCACGTCGTGGGAAAATTTACTCCGTGCCGCCAGACTTACAAGCCCCCAGCGAAGCATCACATACCAACGGACTTGCACTCTGCAACGCACGTCTTCCTGCGCAACGACACCAGCAAGCCACCACTAATGCCCCCTTACACGGGCCCTTTCCTTGTGATCCGACGCAGTCCGAAAGCATTCCTCCTAAACATTCGGGGCAAAGAAGACTGGGTCTCCATTGATCGTCTAAAACCTGCTTATCTTCTGCCAGATGACCCGCCTACAGTTCGCCTCTCTAGATCAGGGCGCCCTATTTAACATGTACAGTATGTCATTTTTAGGGGGGGAGCCATGTACCAACCGTGTGTCACACAATTGTACATAATTATTTTGTATATATTATGCTTGTATCTGCGCTCTTTCCTCGCACTAAAAAGAACCTGAATGATCATGTCTCCGTTTTGCTCTGTAACATTGTCTGTCTCTCGAACAGGTCATGTCCTGTTGCCTTGATGTTTTGTATATAAAGAAGAGTGTTCCTTAATAAATAACTCAGTCGTTTCCAATCTGCCTTTGAGTTCACAACTCCTCTCTCGGCTCGTCACAAACCAGTTCAGTCCAATCGTTTTTCACCATGTCCAACGGTATTACAAAATCCATGAGGAGGATAAACAACATAGGTGACAACACATTCCCTTGGATTACTCCACTGTTTATCGGAAATCCATTTGATAGGACCCCATTAACATCAACTTTGTACTTACTAAGCTCATGAGCATAATTAATCAAATTTGCATATTTAAGAGGAACTCCATAAAAAAGAAGGACTCTCCACAAAATTGGCGGGTGTACATTATCAAAGTGTTTTTCATAATCCACAAATACCATCAACAGTGGATTCCTATTTTCTACACATTACTCTACAACATGTCTTAGAATTAATATTTCGTCAGTACAATTTCTATCTTTTTTCAAATTGATTGTTGAAAATATTCGAGGAAGTAATGCAAATTACAATGTAGATCATGCTAAGTATTCTAGTATTGATAGCGAATTCAAAAGAAAGGCCAGGAATGAATGCAGAGAATATTTAGACAGTGAACTAAATGAGGCTGACAAAGCTATGAACTCAGGGTGTGGCTATGGTAAAAGAATTGCTAATAGAATTATTAATGAAATATCCACGGAGCCAAAGAAGAAGAAGCATATTCCCATCTGAAAGAGAGATGGATTTGCTATAACAACTGAGAATAGAGAAAGGCAACATTGGAGGGAATAATTTGATTGATATTCCCGAAGCTGAAGAAGACCTTTACGTGCCCATGAGTAAATTCAGTGTCTTTGAATTCGAAACTATTCTTAAGAAACTGGAGAGATGGAAAGCCCCTGGATGCGATGGAATAACTGCTGAGATGATATTGGCCGAAAATGAAATGACTCCAAGAATACTTACAAGATTATTTTGTAACATGTGGTATGAAGAGGCAGAACTTGACGAATGGGAGGTAGGAGTAAAATTGAAAATGGCTAAAAAAGGGGATTTGACTGATTACAACAATTATAAAGGCCTCACACTTACGTCAGTTGTCATGAAAATATACATTATACTTATTCTACAGATGCTAGAGAGAAAGATATATATATATGTATACACACACAAACACACGTGTATATTTATATATATATATATATATATATATATATATATATATATATATATATATATATATATATATATATATATATATATATTTATATATACATATACATATATATATATATATATATATATATATATATATATATATATTTATATACATACATATATACACATACATACGTATATATATATATATATATATATATATATATATATATACATATATATATATACTGTATATATGTGTGTATATATATATATATATATATATATATATATATATATATATATATATATATTTATATATATATATATATATATATACTGTATATATGTATATATATATATATATATATATATATATATATATATATATATATATATATATATATATATATATATATATATACTGTGAAATTACTACCTTTCCAACTAGGGGCTTAGATTATCTTTTAATAATAATAATAATAATAATAATAATAATAATAATAATAATAATAATAATAATAATAATAATAATAATAATAATAATAATGATAATAATAATAATAGACTAAGAGTGGGTGTAAATACAATTAGAAAATATCTGAAATGTACAGGATATGGCAGGTAACTGGATAAGTATTAAAAATGAGTTAACAGTGAAAACTATTGGAACTAGAGAGGAATAAAACCTTTGGAGCCTTCATTGTTGCAGTTAAACTCATTGTTAACTTTTTCATGTCCTTCATACTAATAATGTTTAAAAGGTTAAAAGTCAATATTTAGTAAGATTTAGATACACATCTCAGTAGCTGAAGCAAGCAAGCCTGAAAATAATTAATCACATATGTAACATATACAGATGATTCTACTCTCTTTGAGTCATATGCAGATGATACAAGTATCTTTGAATTATATGTAGATGATGCTACTCTCTTTGAATCATACAATAGATTATGCTACTCTCTTTTAATCATATGCAAATGATGCTACTCTCTTTGAGTCTTATGCATAAGATGCTAATCTTTTAAAATAAAATGCAGAGGTTGCTACTCTCCTTGAATACTATCCGGAAGATGCTACTCCATTTGCTGTAATTTCATCTCTTGAATGTAGACTTATGGTTACTAAATGCCTTAAAGGTTTCAAAAGCTAAAGGTTGCATATGATTGTTTTTAAAGAATATTTTTAACCACAATCATCTATATCTACAAATTAAATCATAATATAGTCAACCAACATACGCATAGACCAGGAAACATACTCCATCACAGTAGGAATCATCAGCTTTTAACTAGGCTGTGTTTAATTACTAAACAGTTCGAATAATATCCATTCTGGTTTATAATACCAAACATTTTCGTACTTGTTCCTTTTCTGAACACTAGTGTTAATGAAAAAAGAACCTGCCCCTGTACTCTTATTGAACGTCCAACAGAAAACAGCAGCCATCAGAAGAGCATCAAATCAAAGGTTTGGGATTCCTTCAGGATAAGAAAGAAATATTGCTTTAAATGCTCCTGCTATCACGCAAATTACATTCAATTACGCTCAATTACGTTCTTGCTGAATTTGTGACATGATCTCACCTGCAGATTGTATTGAAAGCTATAAAAAGATATTCGTTCATTTCTAGAAAAAGTTGACAAGCAATTTTACGTTTCCTTGATCTCATTTTGTTTATAATGTACTGAGTATTGATAGTCTTCACGAACTAAAATTTTTACGGTAATGTTGTTATCGCTGTTAATATAAATTTATCGTAATAACTAGAACGAAATATCTACAGTAATGTAGTCACAAATGCATGAAAAGAAT
>NC_090756.1:83763304-83773304 GCF_036898095.1 Palaemon carinicauda
TCGAGGTATGTGTTGGTGTATAGTAATGAAAGGAAGACTGGAATAGACTTAGATAATATATAAACTATTCAAACAGACCACCAAAATGGACTTGAATATTGAGTTCACTTATGAATAGAATCCATATTGTATCTATAAAGATTATTAGTTTCAAATTACAATCATCATTAACAAGATTTCAAGGCGATAAAAAGGTGGAATATTACAAAAAAGTGTTTTATTAGAAATTTTGAGATATGTTAGTCTTTTGGGGTGCAGGAAAATGCATGGATAAATGTAATGAAAATGAGGACTGAATACTAAAGAAGAGAGAGAGAGAGAGAGAGAGAGAGAGAGAGAGAGAGAGAGAGAGAGAGAGAGAGAGAGAGAGAGAGAGAGTATAAACTCACAATTCCCAATATTTTTTGGGTCATTTGTTATCCTTACGTTGACAATTATTTGTAGACAGGCGAAGCTTAACATTTTTTTTTCTGCACCTATTGCTTATCAAAAATGCTACTGGTATGATTTAAATATTGCAGTATTTGTTGTTTTTTTCTAAAGTCTTCGTGTTCCGCAGAAGGGATACTTCTTTTTTTGTACATACGCACATACAGTTGAACTAAACTTTTGTATACTTATTCACTTTAACAATACTTAGGAAAGTAATTTAAACAGCCTTAACACGCAGATTAATATAATTATGAACACCTTATAATTAACAACAAACACGCTGAAGGTGGCAAGCCAAATAGTACATTCGTATATTAGACCGCTTTATAGTTAAATAGAATTCCTGTCGACGAAAGGACCTCATCCAAAACGTAGACGAAGCGAGAAAGTCCTATTCAGTGAATATGTTTAGCTCGTAACCATTCTGTCCTAAAAATATGAACAATATCACTATTATTGACATGGAAACAGCAATTAAAATTAAATTTCCACAGAATTACTCAAAATTAAGCTGCAAACATTTTTACAGGGCTTCGCACAAAATAAAATTAACCTAAGCCATAAACTTCCTAATAATGCAACTTTTGACGCAAATAACCTGAAAATTTTATATGAATAAATTGACTCAAAAGGACCAAGAATAGCTATTTAATAATTAAGGATTTAGCAAGACCTTTACTTAAATATAAATGAAAGTGCTGGCAATAACAAGGAATCGAACTAAATCCCGCTTTCTTCAGCTGAACCCCATACCTGTTATTGTCCAGAGAGGCATATAAATGGAAGTGACGACGACGTTCACCACAAGAGCAAGTTGGAGATAAAGGAGCCAATTATGCGACACATAAAGCTAGGATTCCACTTGGGCTCCATCACACACACCGATGCTGAATACATCAAAGTAAACACTTGGTCATAACTCAAGGACGAGGACTTCAGAACTGCATACGTCTCGATGTGGCATATGGTCGTGGCAAACTAATCAAAGAAGCTATCCAGTGGTCCATTTGCGGTTTTACAACATCCGCATATTGTTTATATTCCTCACTGTATAATTTGAACAGGAAGATTAGTAATTTCACATGAGGCTTAGAGTTGTCGCCATACTGCGGACGGAGTGATGTCTCTGCTTCTGTCTTTCAGTACATAACCATATCGGCTGGTATAGTTATAACAAGGTAATAAGGGAACCAATGGAAGAGGGTTAGAAAATGAAAAACAAGCCAATTCAATACCAACTTGAAACTATCAAACAACCACTTACTCCCTCTGAGTCAAAATATGCGGTTAATACAAACAAAAATGGAAAGTTACGAATTATATTCGTAATTTTCTGGACAACAGGATACAGTATACACACACACACACACACACACACACATATATATATATATATATATATATATATATATATATATATATATATATATATATATATATATATATATATATACACACAAAGACACACACACACATACACACACACACACACACACATATATATATATATATATATATATATATATATATATATATATATATATATATTGGCGTGCTACAGATGTATGTAAATGGATAACTGAATACATCTTAATAGTTTTTAAGTATTTATTCTATAAAAACAACAGAGTTAAACATCTCCATCACTGGAGGAAGCTGGGTTGGTCCAGATGACCAATTCTGGTGAAGTATAGATATGAACTGCCTAACTTATCGATATCACAGATATCGTATGCTCAGTTTATATTAGTCACGTCACAAACTCGGAAGACACCTGCATCCGGTGACGTCAGAAACTTTCACACGCTTGAGACAATGTGTTGACGTTAAGAAGAATGTCAAATTGCTGAGGTTTGCATTGTATATCATGTTTACGATTTGAATGACTACAGCAAGTCCCAGGGTTAGCTCCTTCAACCAACATGACATGTTACGTCATTTGTTTTAAACATGTAATATTAACTATTCTAATTATTACATTAGCTCGGCCAGCTATCTCAATTTTTTTTTTTACAAAAATTTAACAACAAGCCAAAACATGGTTATTAGGTGTGACTGGACATACGTAATATTCTTTGTTTAACTTTAGCCATAATCAACCGAGGACGAATGTCCAAATAGGCACATTAAAAAATAATAACAATAATGCATATAAAAAAGATATTACCAAAGCAAAAAGAAAAATGCATGATAAAACCAAGATCATATATATGGTACATTGCTAGCAAATGATTATATGGTACCAAAAAAAAAACTTCTGACTTACATATGATTCGGTAACTTGATAAAGAATAATTGTTACCTTTGTCAGAAACACAATACTCAATTATTAGTGCACAAACACGAATTCCTGGTACGTACACGTACCACGGTTTCGTACATATATATATATATATATATATATATATATATATATATATATATATATATATATATATATATATTTATATATAGGGCTGATATATTTTATTAGATGCCCATAGATTCTGTTATATATTTTATTTATTTTTTCTCTTTTCTTTTTTTTTTTAACATTCCGGCTTATATATTTTTATTAGATGCCGAGAGAAAAAATGATTTATATCTTTTTTTTTTTTTAAATGTTGTTTTAAATGTATTTTTAACAATGCAAATGTAGAAAATTTCTTTAATTACATATTACTAGCGTACTAATCAGCTTTTCATACAAACTCTTCCCGACAAATTACTCATTTAGCGAATGAGGTGGCCACTCAAACGGCTTTGAATTGAATCAAATAGGGCGTATTGTCGGGGCTAGGCAAATCGTTCCTTTTTAGCTGCTTGCTGTGCCGTAACCTACGCCAAACAAGGATGTTCACGGCGATAAATATCACCACCGTGATACTCAAACCAGCTAGTAGTATGGGGTGAAGAATTTCCTTATAAGTCGGTGACAGGTGGTCCCTTTCGGTAAGTTTCATCAACCGCTTTGCCACATGTCCGTTGTACGGGAGAGGAAGTGCTGGCATTGTAGAGGTCCACGTGAAGTTCGCGAAGTAGGCTCGTTCTCTGATGATTGTCCGTAGACCAGTCACCATGGAATTCGGGGAAGTCCCGACACAACCATCTGCTGCGACGAAGATATGGGTGAAGGACGTGGATCCGTCAGGGCATGATACATTGAAGCCGTCCTTGTCGTACCGTATCCACGAGCCATTGTTCAGTCTGCAATTGAACTCATTATTGTCAAAGGGATAAAGCTTATCCAGACAATTTTCACTTGTATGGGAGAGAGCACCGTCTAGTACTATACGCATGAATCCATTAAGTTTTTATGGAATTCAAATGAGTCAGCTGTACATATTTTTCTATCCATTGCGTCTGAACAGTGAGTTCATTGATTTAAGTCTTTAATGACCGTATATGTTTCCTTGTCTGGGGAAATCAATACGTGTCCTGTCAAACTGGATATTACTGGATTTGAGTGATTCGTCATGAAAGTCGGAAATGGTGATATCCTGTAAGATTGCCAGGCATCAGAAGAATCAAAGGGAATTGTAATCATAATCTTGTTATTATCTACGTTTACTGTAATTAGGCTGTAATAAAATTCTAACCTATGTTCGTCTAACAAAGGAACATAGCCTAGTTTATCCCTTCCGTTCTCCAGAATTAACTTTAAGTAACATATAGGCAACAAATGGGGCGACAATACACCTTTAGTTGCTAACGTGATAGCTTCTACATAATCCTTGGATTTCTCAATGAAATGTGTAATTCTGTTATGTATGTGATCTATCTTTGAATCATAATACGTTAATGGTGCCAACAAATCCTGTACTTCCATAATTTGAACGATATTATCTGAATGTTCATTTAATAAATCCATAATTTTATTGATTGAAGCTAACTGATTCCTCAGTTCTGACATAATCAATTCATCTTTATGAGTCAAGAACTCAATTTTCTTATTTTGATTACTAATTTTAAGACGATTGGAAATTCCTAAACCTAAACTTGCAACAGACCCAAAGATGCTTAATGCAGCATAAATAAACGGATTCCGTCTTTCTTTATGTTCGTGTCCTACAGTCCACATCAAAAGGTCATAAGTCAAAGATCCCGTCTCGCCAGTCTTATTTTTCAAGTCATCAGATAGCATCTCTGCAACTTTTAATGTTGATCCAAGCAAACTCTTTGTAGTCAAATGAAAATGTCTTCTATGCAACTCATCCAATGATGCAGAAAACCTTGAAATGGCGGTTCTTAAGCTAGTGACATCATTCTCTTGAAGAAAAATTGCTTGCATATGCACTTCGACAATTACGTTGGTTGATGTAATAAAAATGTCTTCTTGTCTTTCAACTATATTGCCATATTTAAAATATATATTTTTAGTCTTAGAGCTCATCCCTTACGAGAAAAATGTCTGAGCGAACAATATCACTCCCAACAACAAAAAATTCATCTTGGAAACCTGTAACGAGAAAAAATATATGTAATTACTCCTGTATTAAAAAGAAGACTTTTAATCATATAAAACAAAATAAAATTTTCCTTCACTTCTTTTCCTCTCTTTTCTTTTTAATTTCTTATGTGAGCCAATGGTACTATTCTCTCATCCGTGGGTTGGGATACGTTTTGAACTCTAAACCTATTGGCCGTTAATGTTTCCAAAATGTTAAATGGGCCTTCAAACTTAGGTGTTAGTTTATAATTGAGCCCTTTTCGGACATTGATTTGAATATAGATGTTATCACCCACGGTATATGTTTTAGTTGGTTTCGCTATTTTATCATGATTCCTTTTCATTATGATTTGTGATTCTTCTAAATTCTTTCGAAGGATATCATATCGACTTATACTTGCATTTATACATTCTTTTAAAGGATTTGATAGATTAGTTGTAGGCGTTAATACATGGAAAGGTGTTCTAACTGGGGTACCATACAATGCTTCATGCGGTGACATTTTAATTGATATATGATATGAATGATTCAGAGTACTCAGTGCCGCCGGTATTGCAATATCCCAGTTGGGGTCTGATCCCCCTAGTGTTACCCTCAATATATTTAATATCTTCCTATTTGCTCTTTCCACTAGCCCATTCGACTCTGGGTGATATATCATGGTATTAATTTTCTTTATGTTGAGGAATTCACACAATGAGGTAAGAAAGTGATTATTAAATTCACCACCCGAGTCTGAGATTATCATGTGTGGAATTCCATGTTTACAAAAGTAACACTCGTAAAACTTCCTAGCGCATTCAATCGCAGTTTTAGTTTTAAGCGCTATTAGTTCTGTATATCGAGTTAAAGCATCTATAATTGCTAAGAGGTGCTTATTTCCTCTGTCTGACTCGTAAAATCCTGTTAACAAATCTAAATGTATTCTTTCAAAGGGTTGATTGGGCACAGGATAAGCTCCTAGGCTGACAGGTGTTTTCGTATGCCCTTTGTTTTCCTGACATGTGCGACAATTAGCTATGTGTCTTTTTATATCTGTAAGCATTGTATGCCAATAAAACAATGATTTGGCTTTCTGTGACATTAATGAGAACCCAGGGTGTCCATGTAATAGATTTGAATGCAACCAATTCAGGACAGTGGAAATAAGTGAGATTGGTACTACTACCTGGTCGTTAGTTACATGTGGTGTATTGCGGGTTTTCCTTGTCACAGTCCTACACAGAATATTATCTTTGATTATATAATTCTGCTGCTTATACTTTATATATTCCTTTTCTTTATGATTGCCTTTCAAAGCATTTATAATTGTTTCTATTTTCTGATCTTTTCTTTGCTCAGTCTGTAACAATTCAGCACTCCAGCCTAAATCTTCTTGTTCAGATATTGTTTTTACAATAGGCATGGATGTTGATATATCTATTAATTCAGCTAAAGGCTCCGTACAAGATGACACGGGGTTGCGTGATAATGCATCCGCAATGATATTTGCTTTCCCAGGTAAATACCCGATTCTTGCGCCAAAATCTTGAATGATCAAATGCCACCGAGTTCGTTTAGGGCTGTGATTGAAGCCTTTAAAGAACTCTGTTAGTGGTTTATGGTCAGTAAGAACCTTAACGGGATAACCGTAAATTATGAACTTAAAATGCACTAGCGAATTAACAATAGCTAGTCCTTCCTTGTCTATTACTGCATACTTACTTTCGGAAGTTCTCAATTTTCGAGAATAGAAAGCTATCGGGAAAAATTCTTTATCATATTGCTGAAGCAATACCCCTCCTACTCCTAAGTCTGAGGCGTCTGTTGCACTGAAGAATTCCTTACCGAAGTCAGGAAATTTTAAGATAGGAGAACTACACAGTTCATCTTTCAAAGTATTAAACGCCTGTTGATGTTGCTCAGACCATATGAAATCTACGCCCTTCTTCGTAAGATCAGTTAAAGGAGCGGCTATTATTGAAAAGTTGCGTATAAAACGCCTGTAATATCCACTACAACCCAGAAATTGCTGTATTCCCTTGACATTAGTAGGTATGGGAAAATTACGTATAGCCAACACCTTATCATGGACTACTTTAAGACCTTGGCTTGACACCATGAAACCCAAATATATTAATTCTGTTTTGAAAAATTCACACTTACTAATCTTTACCCTCAAGTTATGTTGTCTTAATCTCTGTAGTACTAGTTTTAACTTACGTAGATGTTCTTCTAAGGTGTTGGAAAAGATTACAAGATCATCCATATAGGCATGCAATATATCCCCTAACAAGTCTCCAAACACTATGTTAATCATTCTTGTAAATGTTATAGGAGCACAACGTAAACCAAAAGGCATCCGTAAAAATTCATAATGTCCCCTGGCTGTGCTGAAGGCTGTGTATGGGATACTATCTTCTTCTAATGATATCTGGTGAAAGCCTTTAAGTAAGTCCAAACTGGTAAAATATTTATTCTGACCTAACAAAGACAAAATATCGTCAGTACATGGCACTGGGAATCGATCAGGGATCGTCTCCTCGTTTAGACGACGAAAGTCGACGCAGATACGCCATGTTCGATCTTTTTTCGGTACAACTATTAAAGGAAAATTATAAGGGCTGTTTGATTTTCTAATGACTCCTTCCTCTAACATTTTACCTACTTCATCATTTATTTCATTCTGGAATTTCATAGGGAGTCTGTACGAGGGTACATATATAATTTTCTGCTTGTCCTTTAACCTTATTTGATGCTCGATCACATCTGTTTTTCCTAAGGATCCATCGGTAGTGGAAAAAACATCTTGATATTTAGTTAAAAGTTCAAAAGTTTTCTGCTGAATTTCTTCGTCTTGAATGTCCTTACTGATTTTATTTTTAATAGATCGCAAAAGGGATTCATCCGCAACTGATTGAGAGTGATTGATTTCAGCAACGGTAAGAATACGATGTTTATAAACTTCTACATCCAAGATATGTTGATTTTTGTGAATTACTAAAGTGTTATTTAAATGATTACAGACTTCAATATTACATTGTTGATGTGAGCCTACTGTATAAATGGCTTGTGTGACAGACAATCCGTTAGTTTTCAAAGTATCGGAAAGGATTAATATTTCAGATCCCGGTAGTGTTTTCTTTATTTGCACGATTAAATTCGAAGGTATGTTTGGTTCGATAGATTGCGTGCAAGATGATATTACGGGTGAACGAGAATTCTGCTGGGTCGCGTATATTATTTCTTTATTAGTGAGACAAGTTATTGGTTCTTCAACGTACGTTACGGTTACATTTGTCGTCTCCTTTTTATCCAAAACTGATTTTAAGGTATTAGAAGACTTATAGAATTTCCCTTTGATATACACGCCGTGCTTGGCAGGAGCTAAGATAATGTTTTGATTTCCCATAGATGGGTATCCTATAATTACAGCTGGATACATATTAATGTTTTTTACAACAACAAATGTATCGGCAAACGTGCGATTACCGACTCTGAACTGAATATGAGTTATGCCTATGACGTTTAATTCATTATTTCCTATACCTGAAAGTCTAATTCCTGATTTTTCAATCGGAAAGTTCGAAAGCAACAAATGATGTGTCTTCAAATCCATAATATTACGTGGACTACCAGAGTAAAAAAATAACGTAAAGGATTTGTGTTCTAAATTTACAGCATATAAGGTTGGCCGTAACTCATTTTGGCTTATTATTGTATGAATTCGTTGCAAATCTACGGGAGCATGCACTGTTTTACTTAATTCGGCCGTGTGTTTCATAGGAAAATCTATTGTCTCACAATTATCTGATAAAACAATAAATTGATTATTCAATACTATTGATGTTGACATGAATGACCTTGACCTAACATCACTCTCTTCCCCTCTAGAGTTAACTATGTGGTATTTGCTTTGCTCTGCACATTCTGAAAATTAGTCTGACCTTGCGAGGTCTGGTTTGACGGGCCAGGCTCAGCGATATTTGAAGAAGTGTTTGTTTGTTTCGGACTCTGAACTGCATTGACATTTGGTTGTTTCTTCTTATTGTTAAAATGAGAATTTTTCTTTTTATTTCCATATGGAACTGACTGTGGAATTGACTGTGTATTTCTGGGATATTGTTGTGTCTTACGCGAGTAACATTGACTATAAGAATGCGTTGCAGTGTTGTGAATTGAGCAAAATTTCGTTCTGCAGTCTGCGCTTATGTGACCTTGACGTTTGCAGTTGTAACACGTCAATCCCGCTACTGGACTGTTAACTACGTTCACTGTTTGTGGTTTTGTTTCATTCTTTGCAAAAACTTGAGTTAACACGGGATCGAGATCTGGACACTTGGACATATGTTTCTTTATCTATTTATAGACATCCAATTCCGTACTTGCAGGCGTTAACTTCCTATCAAAACACCGCACTAAAGCTTCAGGCAACATAAGTGTCATGCAAGTTAAATACATTAATCGTAAAAAATCTTTCACGGAGATGTTATCGTTAGTAACCCAAGTGGAATTACCTAAAATGTCCTGATATTCGTTAAGCCTATCAGCTATGAGAGCTGCTCTCTCAATAACATTAAGCCGATTCATAGTGGCTTGATTAAGTGTATTTCGTAACGTTAATACTACATCCAAGGCTTCCTCACCCCCATAGATCGCGCGTAGCCTAACTTTGAAATCATCCCAAGTAACTGATTCTTGAAATGAAACACCTCTTAAATACGCACTCGCATCCCCCTTAGAAAAATCTATAAAACTTTTAGCTTCTTGTAATTGTACAAAAGGGTCTACGATTTGTTTGGCATTTAAATGGGCATCGACGGATGAAATCCATGACTCCACATTTTGTGGCAAGAACCCGTTGACCCGACCTTGAAAAGGAAGGATTGCTGACCTGGCATTTACAAGCGTCACAATTGGAGGAGGATTAGTCTGGCCTACACCACTAGGTCCAGGGGAAGGGCTGACAGGAGGAGTCATGACTGCTGTATTTTTTTTTTCTATCTCTTTGACCCCTTGCAATTCTATCAAAATATCTATATGAGTACAGACGCCCACTGCGTAAACGCATATGTATAATAAAATTCCCCAAACAATGTTACTAATCCCAAAACATTTCCCGAGAATTTCTAAAAGAAAAAGGAATTAGCACAAAGAAA
>NC_090756.1:83775145-83777645 GCF_036898095.1 Palaemon carinicauda
ACTACACTTCTTAGAAAAGTGAAAAGACTATACTATTCTACACTCTTATTTAATGGAGTATATGATTCTTGCAAACACTGATACTATCTGAATGATATATATGCCTTATTCAGCATCCAATTCTCTTCCTGATATCCTTCAAAAGGAATCCCTGAAGGAATTACTTTCAGAAAAAATTATTACGTCATTTTAAGGAGGACCTTCCTATTGACATATCACAAAGTACATTAATTTAACTTTTATTCAAGCACTAGTGTACGCGACCCATCATAAAGATGATTGTGTATTTAGAGAAAAATGGACACACACGCACATTCATGCACACACAGACTCACCCCTTTCATTATTTTGCTTGTAGTCTATTCATTTCCTTGTTTCCTTTCCTTAGTGGGCTATTTTTCTGTTGGAGCCATTGGCCTCATAGCACCCTGCTTATCCTTCTAGAGTTGTATCTTAGCAAGTATTAATAATAATAATAATAATAATAATAATAATAATAATAATAAAAATAATAATAATAATAATAATAATAATAATAATAATAATAATAATAATAATAATAATTAATATCTGATATTCATCTGTCTAAGAAAATAGTTCAGTGATATGAAAAAGATATATTTTTAGGTTTCATTCATGAAGATGCCATTGAAATTGATATCTTTGTCTTTGATATTTAAAAACTATTCACTTATACTTTCTAATCACCTTTTACATATATATCACTACTTTCCATTTTTTCTTTTAAATAGTCTGTCTAGTCATCCACTTTATATATCCGACGGTCACAAGCTTTGGGCTTTAATAAAAAAAAAAATTAAAAAGTCAGAAAATGCCCAAAAGATTAAAAAAGGATTGACCTTCTTTTCAATATTAGAAGTCAGAAAGTGACCCAAATTGTAATAAAAGATTAACCTTTTATTTATTGATATTGAACCCAAAGCGTAATAAATTATTGATTTTTTTTTAATGAGATTGGAAGTCAGAAAATAACACATAGTGTAATGAAGGATAAATCTTCCTTTACTGAGATTGGAAGTCAGAAAATGACCTTAAGTGTAAAATGATTAACCTTCTTTTTATTCAGATTGGAAGTAAAAACGGGAAAAATACCCAAAGTGTAATATAGGATTAATTGTCTTTTTAATGAGATTTTAACTCAGAAAATGACCCAAAGTTTGATGAAAGATTTACCCTGTTTTTAAAGTTATTGAAAGTCAGAAAATTACCAAAGGTGTAATGACGGATTAACTATGTTTTTATTGAAAATGGTATTTCATTTTGCATAATATAATATCTTATCTCTTCAGCAATTGCTAAGAAATTCTTTGTATAATTCGAAAAAGATGTTTTGATCCTATACAGAGATATGTTCAGTTCATTTGCTTTCTTGGGGATTAAGTTGTGGGAATATCCGTCAGAACTGATAATGTATAATGGAATCTATTTATTAGTGTATATATATATATATATATATATATATATATATATATATATATATATATATATGTACACACACACACATATTTATTTACATATATATGTACACACACACACACACACACATATATATATATATATATATATATATATATATATATATATATATATATATATATATACATATATATGTACACACACACACACATATATATATATATATATATATACACACATATATATGTATATATATATATATATATAGAGAGAGAGAGAGAGAGAGAGAGAGGAGAGAGAGAGAGAGAGAGAGAGAGAGGAGAGAGAGAGAGAGAGAGAGAGAGAGAGAGCTGAGTTGGAAACTGTGTTTATGAAATATAGAAGAGATCAATTTTTGTTTTAAGTTGAAAATTCTCGTGGAAAATATCTATAAAAAAAAATTGGTAATAGTAAATAATGGACTCGATATTCGTTTCTTTGATCGCCCATGCCCTCGACGAAAAAAAAAAAAATATATATATACATATATATATATATATATATATATATATATATATATATATATATATATATATATATATATATATATTCCTTTTACTGATTGAAATAATATTTTATCGAGGTATTGGGGAAAAATATAAAAAGACCAATGCGGCATATTCCGGTAACTCAATCTTGTGCCTGAATAAAAACAGAATCAACCTAATAATGCCAATTTGAACATGAACTAAATTAGAGTAAAAATTCTACTGTAGTAGTGACCATATTTTGGTCTGCCTTGGATTTTTTTTTAATCGTACATTTCATCTGTTTCCATTGGAATGGCGAATTTCTATAAACTCATTATTAACACTTGTTTACTTGCCCTAACAAACCTTTGATATCTTCTCTTTGATGCAGTAATATTCTATACCGCACGTGTTTTATACATACCCATATAGTGTAATGCTATTGTTTTTTCTTATCTCTTGCTCTAGTAACACTGACAATAGAAAAAGAAAAAAAAAATTTAACTTGCCATTCCATATTGTTAGAATTTCAGTGCCATTGTTATCCTAAACTG
>NC_090756.1:83782645-83822645 GCF_036898095.1 Palaemon carinicauda
CGTCGAAAGAGTTGAATCATATGTCCCGCTATCATCCGAGAAAAACATTTAATGTGTTTTCTCCTTAAGAGGCTCATCTAGTTATTTTATTTCACATCTCATTTAGAAAGCCCAAAAGGAGACCGCTCTATCCTCTCGAGAGAATGGTTTGGAAATCATATATACACGCTTAAAACAGGCTTCATCCTCTCTAATCCGGTCTTTGTCTATAAGACCTTGTTGAAAATGCCGTAATATTTTAAAAACTGTTTGTGTCTTGCTGGCAATGAGGTAGTCCACACAAAATATTTGGATAGACAACTTACTACATTTTCATTAGTTTTTTATCCCCAATTGTCTAGAGAAAATTAATATACTTTTTTTTTGGATATCGAATATGATTCAAATTTTATTTCCAAATCATGTAAGTTAAAGTTTGTTCAAAATATTAGTAGGTTTTAATTGTTTTCATTCACAATTCCCAGAAGAAATTCATTTCAAGGGGAAGACTTGCAGAATACTATTGAAATCTTAATTAATGATCATGTTGAAATTGAATATTTTTATAAACTACCAAAACATAAACTTTACGTAAAATAGAATTTAACTATCATGCCTATAGCAGTTTACTTTTTTGTAAGATATTGTAATTATCATCCATATTTTATCTCACAATCATATTTAAATAAAACTTGACTTTATGTATTACCAGAACAAAAACCACACATAATGAGGTAATTCAACTATTAAAGACTTCATATAAATTGAAATGCAGATCATTTTAATTTCCTCCCCAATCGGCCTCAAAACCTGGACCATTTTCAAGATATTGGTCAATCATAGATCAATATTGTTCAAGGAATACTTTTTACTGCATCTAAGATATCGTAAAATCTTATTTGTTTTAATAATATAGTTAAGATATCAAGAAAGTATAAGATTACATTTAAGATAAAGATCAATGCCTATTGTATTGGCCTATTGGAAGTATCCTTGCCTGGCGCTTGCCGGACTGGGGTTCGAGTCCCTTTCATGCTTGATAGTTTCTTGTAGTGTCTGCTAACGACAGCTAACGATCGGGACTTTGGCGAAGCCTACACATCTACCTGCTGAGTCATCAGCAACCATTACCTGGCCTTTCCTGGTTCTACCTTCAGTGGGGCTTAGGCACTGTATATATGCATATATGGTCAATCTCCCGGGCATTCTCCTGCTAGGGTAATGTCACTGTTCCTTGCTTCTGCCTTTCATGAGCGGCCTTTAAACCTTTAAAAGACGTGATTGAGCCGTGTCTGATGAGACGGAACTCAGGCATAATTGCTACAGCGTCTGTTGCGTGCTAAAAGAAAAGGCTTCATAGAGATGAAAAATAAAGAAAAATAAAAATTTAAATCGAAAGATTCATTTTATAAAATATCAGACTCGATGAAACACTATTCTTTAATGATAAAATGCTATACTCTTCATGTTGCTTAATTACATATATATATATATATATATATATATATATATATATATATATATATATATATATATATATATATATATATATATATATATGTATATGTATATATATATATATATGTAATATTTAGAATAGTAATATTACATGTTTAAAACAAATGACGTAATATGTCATGTTGGTTGGAAGAGCTGGCCGTGAGATTTGCTATGGTCAACTCAAATTGTGTACAGGATGTAAGATGCTAAGTTGTCATTCTTTCTTAGTGTCAACACATTAACTCTTCGTGTGAAAGTTTGTGACGTCACCGGATGCAGGTGTCTTCCGATTCCGTCACGTGTCTAAAGTAAACCAAGCATACGATATCTGTGATATCGATAATTTGTTCAGTTCTTATCTAAACTTCACCAGAATTGGTCATGTGGACCAACACAGCTTCCTCCAGTGATGGAGATGTTTAACTCAGTTGTTTATATACAATAAAACTTAAAAACCACCAAGATGTGTTCAATAAACCATCTAAATACATCTGAAAACAACTCATACTCAAATGTGTGCTTAAGACAGTAGCACACCAATAAATGGTGGCAGCGCTTAAACTCAAAGACAGCGGTTAAACTCTAAGAATTAGAGAAATATCTTCAAGACTTCAAAATAAATAGCTGTAAAACCAGAGATATATCTTCAAGACTTCAACATAAAAGCTGTAATACCTGATAAAGATCTTCAAGAACTCAGAACTATCTACAAGAATCTACAATTTTGACTAAGTCCAACGAAAATGCTAACACCAACATATGTTAGTATACAAATAGAATCTTCAATCAACATCCTAGGAAACCCAAGGACTGGCATTCAACTATTGCAAAACATATCCAGGAAGACCTACATTCTACAGGAAACTAGAACGAGACATCGCTAACAAAACATCAAGAGAGAGAGAGAGAGAGACGACTCGACTTCATATATAAGCTAAGTACAGAGATTTTGTATTCATTTCAGTTTGTGCAGTGAAGTGTAGTTATCACAAGTCGTTAGTCAATTATTACTGGGGTGAGTGAATTCCTAAACTTTGTTATAAGAAACTCCGAATTCTCATTTTGAATTTTTCTTTCTTTGTGCTAATTCCTTTTTCTTTCATAAACTCTTGGGGGGAAATGTATTGGGATTAGTAACATTGTTGGGGGAATTTTATTATACATATGCGTTTACGCAGTGGGCGTCTGTACTCATATAGATATTTTGATAGGATTGAAAGGGGTCAAAGAGATAGAAAAAAAAAGAATACAGCAGTCATGGCTCCTCCTGTCAGCCCTACCCCTGGACCTAGTGGTGTAGGCCAGGCTAATCCTCCTCCAATTGTGACGCTTGTAAATGCCAGGTCAGCAATCCTTCCTTTTCAAGGCCGTGTCAACGGGTTCTTGCCACAAAATGTGAAGTCATGGATTTCATCCGTTGATGCCCATTTAAATGCCAAACAAATCGTAGATCCTTTTGTACAATTACAAGAAGCTAAAAGTTTTATAGATTTTTCTAAGGGGGATGCGAGTGCGTATTTAAGAGGTGTTTCATTTCAGGAAGCAGTTACTTGGGATGATTTCAAAGTTAGGTTACGCGCGATCTATGGGGGTGAAGAAGCTTTGGATGTAGTGTTAACGTTACGAAATACACTTAATCAAGCCACTATGAATCGGCTTAATGTTGTTGAGAGAGCAGCTCTCATAGCTGATAGGCTTAACGAATATCAGGACATTTTAGGTAATTCCACTTGGGTTACTAACGATAATATCTCCGTGAAAGATTTTTTACGATTAATGTATTTAACTTGCATGACACTTATGTTGCCTGAAGCTTTAGTGCGGTGCTTTGATAAGAAGTTAATGCCTGCAAGTACGGAATTGGATGTCTATAAACAGATAAAGAAGCACATGTCCAAGTGTCCAGATCTCGATCCCGTGTTAACTCAAGTTTTTGCTAAGAATGAAACAAAACCACAAACAGTGAACGTAATTAATAATCCAGTAGCGGGAGTGACGTGTTACAACTGCAAACGTCAAGGTCACATAAGCGCAGACTGTAGAACGAAATTTTGTTCAGTTCACAACACAGGATCACATTCTTATAGTCAATGTTACGCGCGTAAGACACAACAATATCCTAGAAATACACAGTCAATTCCACAGTCAGTTCCATATGGAAATAAAAAGAAAAATCCTCATTTTAACAATAAGAAGAAACAACAAAATGTCAATGCAGTTCAGAGTCCGAAACAAACAAACACTTCTTCAAATATCGCTGAGCCTGGGCCGTCAAACCAGACCTCGCAAAGTCAGCCTAATTTTCAGAATGTGCAGAGCAAAGCAAATACCACATAGTTAACTCTAGAGGGGAAGAGAGTGATGTTGGGTCAAGGTCATTTATGTCAACATCAATAGTATTGAATAATCAATTTAATGTTTTATCAGATAATTGTGAGACAATAGATTTTCCTATGAAACACACGGCCGAATTAAGTAAAACAGTGCATGCTCCCGTAGATTTGCAACGAATTCATACAATAATAAGCCAAAATGAGTTACGGCCAACCTTATATGCTGTAAATTTAGAACACAAATCCTTTACGTTATTTTTTGACTCTGGTAGTCCACGTAATATTATGGATTTGAAGACGCATCATTTGTTGTTTTCGAACTTTCCGATTGAAAAATCAGGAATCAGACTTTCAGGTATAGGAAATAATGAATTAAACGTCATAGGCATAACTCATATTCAGTTCAGAGTCGGTAATCGCACGTTTGCCGATACATTTGTTGTTGTGAAAAACATTAATATGTATCCAGCTGTAATTATAGGATACCCATCTATGGGAAATCAAAACATTATCTTAGCTCCTGCAAAGCACGGCGTGTATATCAAAGGGAAATTCTATAAGTCTTCTAATACTTTAAAGTCAGTTTTGGATAAAAAGGAGACGACAAATGTAACCGTAACGTACGTTGAAGAACCAATAACTTGTCTCACTAATAAAGAAATAATACACGCGACCCAGCAGAATTCTCGTTCACCCGTAATATCATCTTGCACGCAATATATCGAACCAAACATACCTTCGAATTTAATAGTGCAAATAAAGAAAACACTACCGGGATCTGAAATATTAATCCTTTCCGATACTTTGAAAACCAACGGATTGTCTGTCACACAAGCTATTTATACAGTAGGCTCACATCAGCAATGTAATATCGAAGTCTGTAATCATTTAAATAACACTTTAGTAATTCACAAAAATCAACATATCTTGGATGTAGAAGTTTATAAACATCGTATTCTTACCGTTGCTGAAATCAATCACTCTCAATCAGTTGCGGATGAATCCCTTTTACGATCTATTAAAAATAAAATCAGTAAGGACATTCAAGACGAAGAAATTCAGCAGAAAATTTTTGAACTTTTAAATAAATATACAGATGTCTTTTCCACTACGGATGGATCCTTAGGGAAAACAGATGTGATCGAGCATCAAATAAGGTTAAAAGACAAACAGAAAATTATATATGTACCCTCGTACAGACTCCCTATGAAATTCCAGAATGAAATAAATGATGAAGTAGGTAAAATGTTAGAGGAAGGAGTCATTAGAAAATCAAATAGCCCTTATAATTTTCCTTTAATAGTTGTACCGAAAAAAGATCGAACATGGCGTATCTGCGTCGACTTTCGTCGTCTAAACGAGGAAACGATCCCTGATCGATTCCCAGTGCCATGTACTGACGATATTTTGTCTTTGTTAGGTCAGAATAAATATTTTACCAGTTTGGACTTACTTAAAGGCTTTCACCAGATATCATTAGAAGAAGATAGTATCCCATACACAGCCTTCAGCACAGCCAGGGGACATTATGAATTTTTACGGATGCCTTTTGGTTTACGTTGTGCTCCTATAACATTTACAAGAATGATTAACATAGTGTTTGGAGACTTGTTAGGGGATATATTGCATGCCTATATGGATGATCTTGTAATCTTTTCCAACACCTTAGAGGAACATCTACGTAAGTTAGAACTAGTACTACAGAGATTAAGACAACATAACTTAAGGGTAAAGATTAGTAAGTGTGAATTTTTCAAAACAGAATTGATATATTTGGGTTTCATGGTGTCAAGCCAAGGTCTTAAAGTAGTCCATGATAAGGTGTCGGCTATACGTAATTTTCCCATACCTACTAATGTCAAGGGAATACAGCAATTTCTGGGTTGTAGTGGATATTACAGGCGTTTTATACGCAACTATTCAATAATAGCCGCTCCTTTAACTGATCTTACGAAGAAGGGCGTAGATTTCATATGGTCTGAGCAACATCAACAGGCGTTTAATACTTTGAAAGATGAACTGTGTAGTTCTCCTATCTTAAAATTTCCTGACTTCGGTAAGGAATTCTTCATTGCAACAGACGCCTCAGACTTAGGAGTAGGAGGGGTATTGCTTCAGCAATATGATAAACAGTTTTTCCCGATAGCTTTCTATTCTCGAAAATTGAGAACTTCCGAAAGTAAATATGCAGTAATAGACAAGGAAGGACTAGCTATTGTTAATTCGCTAGTGCATTTTAAGTTCATAATTTACGGTTATCCCGTTAAGGTTCTTACTGACCATAAACCACTAACAGAGTTCTTTAAAGGCTTCAATCACAGCCCTAAACGAACTCGGTGGCATTTAATCATTCAAGATTTTGGCGCAAAAATCGGGTATTTACCTGGGAAAGCAAATATCATTGCGGATGCATTATCACGCAACCCCGTGTCATCTTGTACGGAGTCTTTAGCTGAATTAATAGATATATCAACATCCATGCCTATTGTAAAAACAATATCTGAACAAGAAGATTTAGGCTGGAGTGCTGAATTGTTACAGACTGAGCAAAGAAAAGATCAGAAAATAGAAACAATTATAAATGCTTTGAAAGGCAATCATAAAGAAAAAGAATATATAAAGTATAAGCAGCAGAATTATGTAATCAAAGATAATATTCTGTGTAGGACTGTGACAAGGAAAACCAGCAATACACCACATGTAACTAACGACCAGGTAGTAGTACCAAACTCACTTGTTTCCACTGTCCTGAATTGGTTGCATTCAAATCCATTACATGGACACCCTGGGTTCTCATTAATGTCACAGAAAGCCAAATCATTGTTTTATTGGCATACAATGCTTACAGATATAAAAAGACACATAGCTAATTGTCGCACATGTCAGGAAAACAAAGGGCATACGAAAACACCTGTTAGCTTAGGAACTTATCCTGTTCCCAATCAACCCTTTGAAAGAATACATTTAGATTTGTTAACAGGATTTTACGAGTCAGACAGAGGGAATAAGCACCTCTTAGTAATTATAGATGCTTTAACTCGATATACAGAACTAATAGCGCTTAAAACTAAAACTGCGATTGAATGCGCTAGGAAGTTTTACGAGTGTTACATTTGTAAACATGGAATTCCACACATGATAATCTCAGACTCGGGTGGTGAATTTAATAATCACTTTCTTATCTCATTGTGTGAATTCCTCAACATAAAGAAGGTTAATACCATGATATATCACCCAGAGTCGAATGGGCTAGTGGAAAGAGCAAATAGGAAGATATTAAATATATTAAGGGTAACACTAGGGGGATCAGACCCCAACTGGGATATTGCAATACCGGCGGCACTGAGTACTCTGAATCATTCATATCATATATCAATTAAAATGTCACCGCATGAAGCATTGTATGGTACCCCAGTTAGAACACCTTTCCATGTATTAACGCCTACAACTAATCTATCAAATCCTTTAAAAGAATGTATAAATGCAAGTATAAGTCGATATGATATCCTTCGAAAGAATTTAGAAGAATCACAAATCATAATGAAAAGGAATCATGATAAAATAGCGAAACCAACTAAAACATATACCGTGGGTGATAACATCTATATTCAAATCAATGTCAGAAAAGGGCTCAACTATAAACTAACACCTAAGTTTGAAGGCCCATTTAACATTTTGGAAATATTAACGGCCAATAGGTTTAGAATTCAAAACGTAGCCCAACCCACGGATGAGAGAATAGTACCATTGTCTCACATAAGAAATTAAAAAGAAGTGAGGAAAAATTTTAATTTTTGTAACTAATAAGTTTTCTTTTTAATACAGGAGTAATTACATATATTTTTTTCTCGTTACAGGTTTCCAAGATGAATTTTTTGTTGTTGGGAGTGATATTGTTCGCTCAGACATTTTTTTCGTATGGGATGAGTTCTAAGACTAAGAATATATATTTTAAATATGGAAATATAGTTGAAAGACAAGAAGACATTTTTATTACATCAACCAACGTAATTGTCGAAGTGCATATGCAAGCAATTTTTCTTCAAGAGAATGATGTCACTAGCTTAAGAACCGCCATTTCAAGGTTTTCTGCATCATTGGATGAGTTGCATAGGAGACATTTTCATTTGACTACTAAGAGTTTGCTTGGATCAACATTTAAAGTTGCAGAGATGCTATCTGATGACTTAAAAAATAAGACTGGAGAGACAGGATCTTTGGCTTATGACCTTTTGATGTGGACTGTAGGACACGAACAAAAAGAAAGACGGAATCCGTTCATTTATGCTGCATTAAGCATCTTTGGGTCTGTTGCAAGTTTAGGTTTAGGACTTTCCAATCGTCTTAAAATTAGTAATCAAAATAAGAAAATTGAGTTCTTGACTCATAAAGATGAATTGATTATGTCAGAACTAAGGGATCAGTTAGCTTCAATCAATAAAATTATGGATTTGTTAAATGAACATTCAGATAATATCGTTCAAATTATGGAAGTACAGGATTTGTTAGCAACATTAACGTATTATGATTCAAAGATAGATCACATACATAACAGAATTGCACATTTCATTGAGAAATCCAAGGATTATGTAGAAGCTATCACGTTAGCAACTAAAGGTGTATTGTCGCCCCATTTGTTGCCTATACGTTACTTAAAATTAGTTCTGGAGAACACTAGGGATAAACTAGGCTATGTTCCTTTGTTAGACGAACATAGGTTAGAATTTTATTACAGCCTAATTACAGTAAACGTAGATAATAACAAGATTAGGATTACAATTCCCTTTGATTCTTCTGATGCCTGGCAATCTTACAGGATATCACCATTTCCGACTTTCATGACGAATCACTCAAATCCAGTAATATCCAGTTTGACAGGACACGTATTGATTTCCCCAGACAAGGAAACATATACGGTCATTAAAGACTTAAATCAATTAACTCACTGTTCAGACGCAATGGATAGAAAAATATGTACAGCTGACTCATTTGAATTCCGTAAAAACTTGATGGATTCATGCGAGTTAGGTATAGTGCTAGACGGTGCTCTCTCCCATACAAGTGAAAATTGTCTGGATAAGCTTTATCCCTTTGACAATAAAGAATTCAATTGCAGACTAAATAATGGCTCGTGGATACGATACGACAAGGACGGCTTCAATGTATCATGCCCTGACGGATCCACATCATTTAACCACATCTTCGTCGCAGCAGATGGCTGTATCGGGACTTCCCCGAATTCCATGGTGACTGGCCTACGGACAATCATCAGAGAACGTGCTTACTTCGCGAACTTCACGTGGACCTCTACAACGCCCGCACTTCCTCTCCCCTATAAAGGAAGTGTGGCGAAACACTTAATGAAACTTACCGAAAAGGACCACCTGTCGCCGACTTACACAGAGATTCTTCAACCTATATTACTAGCAGGTTTATTGGTAACGGCGTTGATTTTTATCGCCGTGAACATCCTTGTTTGGCGTAGGTTACGGCACAGCAAGCAGCTACAAAGGAATGAGTTGCATAGCCCTGACAATACCCCCTATTTAATCCAGTTCAAAGCTGTATGAGTGGCCACCTCATTCGCTAAGGGAGTAATTTGTCAGGATGATGTTTGTATGAAAAGCTGACTAGTACGCTAGTAATATGTAATTAAAGAAATTCTCTACATTTGCATTGTTAAAAATACATTTAAAATAACATTTAAAAAAATAAATAAAATAAAAAAGGATATAAATCATTTTTTTCTCTCGGCATCTAATAAAAATATATAAGCCGGAATGTTAAAAAAGAAAAGAGAAGAAAAAAAAAAAAAAGAAGAAAAAAATATATAAGATATATAACAGAATCTATGGGCATCTAATAAAATGTATCAGCCCTATATACAAATATATATATATATATATGTACGAAACCGTGGTACGTGTACGTACCAGGAATTTGTATTTGTGCACTAAAAATTGAGTATCTTGTTTCTGACAAAGGTAACAATTATTCTTTATCAAGTTACCGAATCATTTGTAAGTCAGAATTTGTTTTGTTTTTTGGTACCATGTAATCATTTGCTAGCAATGTACCATATATATGATCTTGGTTTTATCATGCATTTTTCTTTTTGCTTTGGTAATATCTTTTTTGTATGCATTATTGTTATTAGTTTTGATGTGCCTATTTGGACATTCGTCCTCAGTTGGATATAGCTAGTTTTGGACAATGAATGATACGTATGTCCAGTCACACCTAATAACCATGTTTCGGCTTGTTGTTAAATTTTTGTAAAAAAATTGAGATAGCTGGCCGAGCTTATGTAATATTTAGAATAGTAATATTACATGTTTAAAACAAATGACGTAATATGTCATGTTGGTTGGAAGAGCTGGCCGTGAGATTTGCTATGGTCAACTCAAATTGTGTACAGGATGTAAGATGCTAAGTTGTCATTCTTTCTTAGTGTCAACACATTAACTCTTCGTGTGAAAGTTTGTGACGTCACCGGATGCAGGTGTCTTCCGATTCCGTCACGTGTCTAAAGTAAACCAAGCATACGATATCTGTGATATCGATAATTTGTTCAGTTCTTATCTAAACTTCACCAGAATTGGTCATGTGGACCAACACAGCTTCCTCCAGTGATGGAGATGTTTAACTCAGTTGTTTATATACAATAAAACTTAAAAACCACCAAGATGTGTTCAATAAACCATCTAAATACATCTGAAAACAACTCATACTCAAATGTGTGCTTAAGACAGTAGCACACCAATATATATATATATATATATATATATATATATATATATATATATATATATATATATATATATATATAATGATTTGGTGAATATTCATGATTTTTCCTTTTTTATATTTGTTCTTTACTTCTTTCAATCATCTTTTGAGAATTCTTATATTAGTTCTATTTTATCTAGTTCTGTCGTCTCCTGTCCCTTATCAATTCTTTCCACCTTCCACTTTCCATACTATATACTCTAATTGGATACTTTTATAGGGTGGTTGCTTGATAACAAATATCCAATCTTTAGTGTATAGTTGTTAAAAAATTTTGTTAAAGAAAAGATGTCGGTTTTTTCACAGCCTTCCTTTTATTTAACACACATATATGTATATAATTAAATATATATATATATATATATATATATATATATATATATATATATATATATATATATATATATATATATACATATATATGTATATATACATACATATATACAGATTTTACACATTTACACATGTTTTTCAAATTAATAAAAGTCATATATTATACATCTGCTAATATCTGGATTCTCTCTACCTCGGGATCAGAGACCCGAGAGGAAATCAACTAAAAGATAATAGCTTAAGATAAGAACCTTAGAAAGTAGCTAAGCTACAAACTCTAATAGGAAAAGCAGGAGGATGCAAGGGTGAGGGCTCCAACAGAGAAACATA
Source organism: Palaemon carinicauda (assembly GCF_036898095.1). Lineage (NCBI taxonomy): Eukaryota > Metazoa > Arthropoda > Malacostraca > Decapoda > Palaemonidae > Palaemon > Palaemon carinicauda. Next base: position 83,793,910 of record NC_090756.1, read on the forward strand.
GCCCAATGAGGAAAGGAAATATATGAATTACAAGAGAAGCAATGAACAATTAGAATAAAACACCTGGCTAGTAATAATAATAATAATAATAATAATAATAATAATAATAATAATAATAATAATAATAATAATAATAATAATAAATATATACAACTTACAAGCGTGATATTTCTTTCGCATTCTAAAAAAACAAGTCATCAAACGAAGCCAACTTTTAATCTAAGCTCTTCTCCCCTTCCAAAGTCTGGAACAATTATAGTTAAACTGGATGTTAACTGGAAGTGACAATGGTTGAGGCTCGGGGAACCTGGAAAATATTTTCGTTTGATTAGAAATAAAAAATTTCGTGTTTTCAAATCGTTGTTCAGTTCGTCTTTGTTTTTATATCTGGGACGTGGTTGACTAACTGCTTTTTTTTCTAATTTAAGTACATGGTGTCCTTAATTATCATTTGTGGGTGTAACTTTTTTTTCTTCATGCAGATGGAAATGCAGTTATATACGGTATCGATGCAGATAAGAAAATCTGCTACTGTAATCACATTCGTACAACTACACATATGCATACACTATTCGTCTATTAGCGTGCTTTTTTTCCCATTCATATGGAGTAACACGGTTGCTTTCTTTGAAGGACTTTGCTTTGGCTTTTGGGGTGGACCATAGTCCGGACTGGCTTCCCCGCCTGTCATCACGTAGACCCCGGTAGCTTATGTTTAAGTTGTACCAGCCACCATCGCCCTTCCTCCCGGCAGCGCGCATACATGGCGTAGTTATGTCGACACTTCAAAACGTGTGAGGTGTCTGTTATGTATTTAGCAGGCGTTGGAATGGATCTGTTTTTGTATGTATTAGTCTGTAACACCCATTTTCTTTACGCAAACATATATAATCCCGAGGTGTCTACACAGATTGCAAAGTGTCCGCCTTTCTGACTGATCAGGTGCAGAGTTGAACCCGCCCCACAGACTTCTACGAAGTACTGAGCTCGCAGCACAAACTGACTCAGCCATCGAGGCTCCACACATATGCATACTCTATCTATTTATATAACAACAATTATCCATATATAATATCAAGTTTGACAGGGAGCGAAAGACTAATGGTGGTTGTCGTAGTAGATTGTAGGATGGTAGAATTGCTTATGTTAGGAATATTCAGTTAGATTTTAGAAAATAATATTAAATCTATATAGCATTAAACATAAATGGTTTAACATAATCATATTTTCAAATTATTAAGTACATACAAACTTATAGCGAATAAATATCAAAATACTATCCTCATATTTAGAGATTTTGTTCATTTCCCTCCTTTTCTACGGAAAATTGTAAACTGATATATATATGTATATATATATATATATATATATATATATATATATATATATATATATATATATATATATATATATATTTATATATATATACATATATATATATAAATATATATATATATATATATATATATATATATATATATATATATATATATATATATTACTCTGTATATATGTATATGTATATATATATATATATATATATATATATATACTCTGTATATATATATATATATATATATATATATATATATATATATATATATATATATAAATATATATATATATATATATATATATATATATATATATGTGTGTGTGTGTGTGTGTGTAATGATCTACTTCACTCCAGAGATGCCATAAAAATATTATAGATTCTAGTATTATAAATATAAAGTCTGATTGCGTTTTCGATATTAGTGCACGTCTATATAAATTGGGTAATTTAATCATGTCCAGTATTTTTTAACCATTCCAAATTATGTAATTTCTGATGAGCTGTTTTGTATTCATGATCACTTTACATTTAAGTACAAATTTTGACTACGGGTTGTTTGATTGTTTGACAATGCTAGTTAGCTGAAAAGATTTTACTATTAATTCTTTTATTGTTCATCACTTTTTGACTTTATCTTATTTTACTTATTGACATCGTTCACCTGTATCTCACTTTTTTATTGTGAGGGCCTATGTGGTAACGTCCCTGCCTTTTTGGCAGGTGTCTAATCAGGTTGGATCTTCGCCCAGTAAACACGTGACCTCAGCCCAGGTAGCTGGTATGGGAGTGTCATTGTTCTGCAAACCTTTATATGTATGTTCGTATGTTTACTTTCCCTATAAAAAGTAAAGAAGCCTCTCTCAATAAATCAGTCCTCTGAAGAAGTATCACAAAACTAGTCAGGACTTAATCGTATATTTCGTATTTTCATTTTCCCTGTGGTTCTTCTGCATATATATACATATATATATATATATATATATATATATATATATATATATATATATATATATATATATATATATATATATATATATATATATATATATATATATGTATATATATATATATATATATATATGAATGGGTCCTAGAGAATTCAAATGAAGCATAGGAAGGAGGAGAAGACCATGGATATGTTCTTATAGATTGGCATAAAAAGGCCATAAAGAGACGGGAGGGGAAGGTATGTCTGAGGCGTTTGTCTTGCAGTAGACTATTATCCTCATTTACTTCTTACACTTTATCATTAAACAATATCTCGTAATTTCCAGTTTTTACATCGTCAGAGGTGAACACCCCAGTCAAGAGAAGTAATTTAATCACAAGAATAAAAGAAGTGCTAAGCTGAAAATAATAATGAGAAAATAAAAATGTACCATAAAAGAAATCACTATTTTCATCGTCGTCTGATCACGAGAGCGAGTGTTCAGAATTCTTTAGTCATAAGTTGGAAACTCCTTTAATTATCTCAACGATCCAGACATTATTGAAGTATTCCTTTCCCCTCCCCTTCCAGCCGCAAATTCTGGTAAGGATTATTGTACCATTCTTACTTACTGCCAAGAAGTGGGGGTGGGGGGATGAGACTGGGGTGGGAGGAGACTGAGGTGGGAGGAGACTGAGTGGGGATAGAGGCAGCGAGGTGGGAGGGAGCCATCATAATTTCTTTTCATGTCATATTTCTCTCTTCTTTATCTTTTCTTTTCTCTTTTATCCTTAACTACTGTTTTGCTCGGCTTTCCTGGAATTTGCTCGTAGCTTGTAATGGAAGAAAGAAATTGTGGCTTCTAGTATCTTTGCTAAAAGATTGGTTAATGTTTATGCTTACACGTGTACAGACAAACACATTAGCACATACACACATGGACACATATTGTGTGTGTAGATATATTTCATCACCATCAGTCATTTCTAGTCCACTGCAGGAAATCCTCAGATATGTCCTTATATTCCTGCCTGTTTATATCCTCTACCCTCACATTTTCTTAGCTCTTCAATCCCTCGTCTTCTCATACCCCACTCTCTCTCTCTCTCTCTCTCTCTCTCTCTCTCTCTCTCTCTCTCTCTCTCTCTCTCTCTCTCTAATAAACAGAACCATACGTGTTTCCTAAAACCCATCCTGTTCGAGATGCGTTGCATGTCCCTCCTTCATTGAAGAATGAAGAGTAAAAAATTTATAACGTTTGTCGAACCCAGGAATGGGACGTTAGCTTTTTCTTCACAATGAATGACGGTGTATTCAATTTAGTTCATGTTAGAGTCATTCTCAGTATTCTATTCATTGATTCCAACTAGAAATGATTTTCAGACCATGAAGTCGTTGGGTATGTCAAATCATTTTAGGTTATATGCTTTGTTCAAATCTTGTCATTTGTAATAAATTATTATTATTACCTCCGCCAAGGAGGTTACAAAATCGGTTCGGTTTATTTATTAATTTTTCTATTTGTCTGTTATGTCTTTGTAGGCAGGATTACGTCCGGATCCGGATTCTGGATCCGGATTTGCATTTCTCGCCATTTTGAACTTAACTTTAAAAAAACTAAAGGATTTCTACGAAATGTTAACTACAGATAGGTCTTAGACCATGGAGATGATCCGGTACCGGATCGGGATTCTATATCGTGATTTGCATTTTTTTTTTGCAATTTCAAAGATTACGTCAAAACTAATTAACACGTAGGATTTTAACTAAATCTTAGCAATGAATAGATATTATACATCGGAAGAAACTATGAAATTTTGGAGGTGATACAGATAACGATTCTGGTTTAACATTGCTCTTTTCACCATCTACTGTACAGTCAGCATATTCAAAGTGGGAGGTGAGCCCGTAGACTTCTGTTAAAGGTCTGAAATCTCTGATTATTATTATTATTATTATTATTATTATTATTATTATTATTATTATTATTATTAGCTAAGCTACTACCAATTTGGAAAAGCAGGATGCAATAAGCCCAAAGGCATCGATCAAGGGAAAATAGCCATGTTAGGGAAGGAAATAGGGAAATGAACTACAGGAGAAATAATGGACGATTAAAATGTAATATCTTAAGAAAAGTAACAACATTGAAACAGATCTTTCTTATCATAAACTATAAAAAGAGACATTTGCTGCAATGCAGATTTTAAAACTTGATATTTTTAAATCTGTTTTGAGGAAGATATCTACTCTAGAATAGAAATACTGAAGTGATTTATATTTCCATTGGTTTCTTCATTCATATAATTCTCCTAAACCGCTTTACTAGTTATTTTAATATATAATCGTATATGTTTAATGAGAATGCATCAGAAACAACAGTGCAGATAAAAAAAATAGATTTATGGTACGAAAGCATCCGCAGGATTAACTCGGGACCATCAACGAAAAAGAAAAAATAGAAGGCGTAATAATCGCTGATAAAGACTCGAATGGTGGAAATAGGATAAAGAAGCATACATCGAGAGATGGAACAGGGGAAGTTGATAAAGGGGGGAATATTAAGGATATCTAGGAAAGGCAGGAAAATACTCAGAGAGAGATAAAAGATGGTGAAATTATAATACTGGATTGGTAAAATGTTAGTGTTTTTAAATAGAACTGAAATCATACCAGATGGTGGACAAATGGTCTTATCAGAAATATATACATTTTTTTTACATAACATAAATTATTTACGGTAAAAAGAGCTTTAATGAATTGTTTATAAGTCAGAAATTTTTGCACCTTTTACATCAAGCCGTAGTTCGTCTCTCTCTCTCTCTCTCTCTTCGCATCATTTTTAACACTTTTCACAATTTTTTGGCAGATTTGACAATGAGCTGAAATGAAAAAAAAAAAAACTTGTAGAATTCAGTCTCTATCTCAAATTTATTCTTACAGATGTGAAATTTAGATAACACGAAAAAATATGCAGGAGTCTCTCTCTCTCTCTCTCTCTCTCTCTCTCTCTCTCTCTCTCTCTCTCTCTCTCTGCATAATTTTCAACACTTTTCTCATTTTTTCTGCATATTTGAAAATTAGCTGAAATAAAAAAAGCTCGGAGAATTAAGTCTCTCTCTCTCTCTCTCTCTCTCTCTCTCTCTCTCTCTCTCTCTCTCTCTCTCTCAAAGCTGGATAAATGGTAAACCAATATTTGCCCAACTAGCCGAAAAAACGGATTTTAAGCAAAGCGAAAAATCTATTTTTGGGCTCAGGCCATGTCATCCTGATGGAAGTTCCTAAAAGGTAGCTTCCTAGGGTATATTTGACTACAGTGTTATTCCCAGAGAATTTTACCTTAAGGTATCCAGAATTTTAACTCCTGGAGCGAGTATCCCTAAATAAATCTCACAGGGATATCGCATAATATCAGAGGACGTATTCCTGACACCTCACATAGCTATCTTCACCCCGAACAGTATTAACGCTTTGAGGGGTTATAGTGACAAGAATCTGAAACGAGAATGGAAAGAGAGCCGCTCATAAGGCATCTCTCCTATTCCGTTTCCAGTGCGTATCTGATGAAGGCAGCAGCACCCTCTTTATTCCTTGTAGCGATATATGAGGTGCTACAGATACTATATTATAGGGAGGGGTCGATAATCCCTTTTACAATAAAAGGAAGGGCGGGTCCATCAGGCTGACATGGCTACCTCACCCAAAATTAGATTTTTCGCTTCGCTCAAAATCCGGTTTTTGGGCTCAGGCCATGTCGTCCTAATGGAAGTTTACCAGAGCATTACTGTAACTGTTGATTCCCAATCAGTGCCGTACTCTCAAGAAAGTATTTTCCTGGTCCATCTAGACCTAGAGACCTATGATGTTACCGTCATACATCATTTCATCTAAGCATGAACTCTGTTAGTGCTTCCTGCCCCCTACAGGGTAGAGTCGTACTAGACTCTGGAAAAAGTCTCGAGGAGTACATAATAACTATGGATGACAAAATGACAAGCTTGTATAGTGGTCTCGCCCTATACATTATAAAGCAAAGTTTGTATAAGAGTCACCAATGTCAGTATGAATTTCTGACATATCCCCCAATGTGGCTACTCTTATTACCTATTGGATAACAGTTGTATCTACATAGGAACAAATTTTGCATCTTTACCACCATCCCCTTAAGGTACAACGTCAACCCTTCCTAAGGAAGGGTTAAAGTGAGTGGACTTTTGCTTGAATCAGGGAACAATCTTAAAAGACTTACAATGATAAAAATAACTATATTTTAATCTTAATGCTCAGTACATTTCTAATAAAATGAGTGTGGGCGAATAAGACGCAGGGTTCACTATGAACTAGTTTATTAAAATTTAATAAACATACATATCAGATCAACATTTATAAAATTTATAAAATGTGGATGATATCCGTTAAAGCATAAAGAAAACAGTCAACAGAAAATATTGTATCGTCTACCAGGAAACAGATTTACCACTTTAATTGAATTATTAATAATAATGATACTGTCTGTATACTGTTTATTTACACTAGCGTAGGAAACGCTTGGCACAAGTGTCTGTATTATGCTATAGTTCACCAACGTCAATGGAACAGTTCGTAAGGACACTTTCGTGGCCTATCGCTCAGTGTGTAGTAACATACAGTGACTACACACCCACCCTCTTAATTAATCGTCCCAAATTAGTAACACTGTTCCTTGCAGATTTAAAGGTTAAAGAATTCTACCTACTGCTACCACAGACCTCTTGAGTTGCTCCACTTGCTTCGCATAGTGTACAAAGAACACCTTGGATAACTACCAGCCGGTGTACGAATAAGGATGTTCAAAGTCCATATAATTAAGGAAATTTTATGAGGCAACTTTCCTCGGATCATGACTAACGGGTATACTGTCTGGATCCGTTCTGCGAATATCACGGGTGATTTTCGCCCTTAGTTACAGATAACTTTGAACTCAGGGTTTCTCTTCTGAACAACTGTCCTCCCATAAAGTCTGAAGTTCTATGAAGATAGACCTTTAGGCACTCCACTGGACATAGAGATGCATCTTCCTTCAGAGGGCAGATTCTCTAGGGACCCCACCTGTAGGTGGGTAGCTTGTTCTTGGTAAGAAACGTTGGGTCTGTAAATAGATTCAGTTCTCCCTCCAAGAACTGGACGTGGCCTTCCTCTCTAGAGAGAGCCACTATTTCACTAACTCTGGCCCCCAAAGTGAGTACAAGCAGAAATATGACTTTTAATTCAAAACCTTCAAAGTGCATTCCTCATTGTTCATTATTCATACACAATGAAGAATTTTATCTAATGACCATGCAAAGGGTCTTTGGAGGTGCTGAAGGGCTAAGCCTAGCATGGGCCTTCGTAATTCATTAAGAACGTCGTTAGAAAGGTCGACCTGTAAGGCATATAGTATCTGTCTTGTCAAGGCAGGCTTGAACAATAGTATTGTGTTGGCTGCTAAACCTTGCTCATGAAGGTGAATGAAGAGTGATAATTAGGAATCTGCCGAGATTTCTTTTGGTTTCTTCACCTTGACAAAGGATATCTGTTTATTCCCTGAAGCCTCATAATGTCTTCTGGTTTCCTCCAAAAGTCTAAGCTGACTTTTAACACCGAATCTTTTTCTCATCGCTAAGGAGAGAAAATCATGAGATATAGGTTCCGTGTTTTCTGTGATGAAGCGAAGACAGTCGACTTCTGTACTCGCTGAGACAGGGATGGATCCGGTAGCGGTACGAATTTTAGTCGTAGTTCCAATGCCAGAGGGAACCACACGCTATTTGGCCACTTGTGGGCCACTATTGCTGCTTTCCCTTTGAAGGATCTCAGCTTATCAAGGACCTTCAAAAGGAGGTTGTGCGGAGGGAACAGATAAATACTGGACCATCTGTTCCCGTCTAGGGACATAGTGTCCACTGCCTCCGCTAGCGGATCCTCGTATGGGGACACGTAACGATCTATTTTCTTTTTGTCTTTCGTCGCAAAGAGGTCTATCTGCAGCTCCGGGATTTGACTCGAGATGAAGGAGAACGATCCTGCGTCAAGGGACCATTCCGACTCTATAGGTGTAAACCTGGATAGAGCGTCTGCTGTCACATTGTGAAACCCTTGAATGTGAACTGCTGACAGGTGCTCTTTCTTCCTTTCTGCCAAACGAAAAATGGCCAACATCACTTGGTTGATTTGAGGTGACCTCGACCCTTGTCGATTCAGGCATCTCACTATCACCTCGCTGTCTAGAACCAGTCTTATGTGGGTCGAGTGGCGAGGAGATACCTTCTTTAAAGTCAGACGTACTACCATGTGTGAAATGGCTTGAAAAGATTGGACCAAGCTCCTTGGACTCTCTTCTGATGAGAGTGACCTCCCCAGCCTTCCTTTGAGGTGTCTGTGTGGATAGTTACTGACGGGGGAGGAGGTTGAAGAAGTATTGATTTCTTCAATTGCTTGGCATTGGACCACTGCTTGAGAAGCGTTTACAGTCGAGTCGGTAGTGGTCTTATTAGATCTCTTCGCGTGTTTGATGCGTATTTTCTCCAGACTCCTGTTGTATCCTTTAGCTGTGCTCTTAGCACTGGATCTGTTATCGAAGCAAACTGTAGAGAGCCCAGCACTCTCTCCTGTTCGCGTCTTGATATCCGTTTGGATTTCAATAGTCTCTTGACAGATCCTGCTCTTTCTTTCCTCTTCTTCCCAGGAATGTAAAGTCAATGTGATTCCAAATTCCAGTGGATTCCCAACCACTGAAATTTTTGAGCTGGAGAAAGTCGAGACTTTTTTATGTTGATCTTGAATCCCAGATGTTCCAGGAACTGGATCACTATCTCAGAAGCTTGCATGCAATCTGTCCTGGATGCTACCAACACCAGCCAGTCGTCCAAGTAGGCTACTACTTGGACCTCCTTTAGGCGTAATTGATGGACGGCTGCGTTCGCGAGCTTCGTGAAAATCCTTGGGGCTATGTTTAGCCCGAAAGGCATGGCTCTGAAGGCGTAAAGTTTTCTATGTAACTTGAAGCCTAGGTAGGAGGAGAGGTGACGATTAATTGGAACGTGCCAATAAGCGTCAGACAAGTCTATAGAGACAGCATATGCCCTTTTGGGCAGTAGGGTCCTTATGTGTTGAAGTGTGAGCATTCTGAACTTGTAGTTCACTATTAACTTGTTGAGTGGCGACAAGTCTAGAATGACTGAGTTTTTCTGAGTCCTTCTTTGGAACACAAAACAGCCTTCCTTGGAATTTGATGGACTTAACTTTCCGGATTACTCTTTTGTCTAAGAGCACTCGGACATATTTTTCCAGAACAGGGGTTGAGTGTTGGGAGAATTGAGGAAATTGAGGTGGAGGACTGCTCCAGCTCCAACCTAGTCCATTCTTATTTAGGCTGTGGGCCCAGGGATCGAAGGTCCAGCGATCCTTAAATAGCTGTAGTCTCCCTCCTACTGGAAGTATCTCACTTCTGCTGTTGTGGACCTGAGGCCTTGCCTCCTTGACCGCGTCCTCCCCTGGATCCCCTTTCTCTTGAAGGGCGTCTAGAAGAACCTCTGGCTGTTCCTCTAGCTTTCGAACGAAAGGAAGAAGTCTGCCTTTCGAAGGCTGGGTTAAAAACTGGCGACTGTGTCGCTACTTGTTGAGGTACCAGCTGGTACGTGGTTGGAGGTTGTGCCACTATCTGAGGTACCGTGGTCACAGGAAGTTGTTGTTGTTGTTGCTGTCGGTAGGGTTTAGCCGGCCGAGAGGATGGCCTAGGCCTTTCTGTCTTTTTCTTGGGTTGGGGACCCTCATCCGGAGAAGACTTTCTCTTAAGATCTAAGCCCCACTTTTTGAGTAGGTTCCTATTCTCTGTGGCGGCCTTGTCTACTACCTCTTTAACCACTTCGTTGGGAAAGAGGTCTTTACCCCAGATATGAGAGGATATCAGTTTCCTCGGTTCGTGCCTCACCGTAGCCGAGGCGACCACGAACTCTCTACAGGCTCTCCTAGCTTTAATAAAGCTATAGAGATCCTTTGTAACTGTGGCCAGATGGGTTTTGGCCACTACCATGAACATGTCCTGGTTCTTGGGGTCACTTGCCATCGTTTCTAATGTCGTTTGCAACAACATCGATGCCGCAAGTCTTTCCTTCGTCTCTTGCTCTCTGCGCAAGAGAATATCCGACAGTTTTGGAAGTTCCTCACCAAACTGACGTTCAGGAATATCAGCTTCCAGCTTTCCGACTGAGAAGATAAGGTGGACGTCCTTCCAGTCTTCTTGGTCCAAGGGCAAGGTCAGAGATAACGGGTTGCACTCCTCCAAGGAGGGGCATGGTTTCCCTGCCTCCACCGCCTTTAAGGCTGCCCTATATCCCTTTTCCATGAAGGGAAAGGCTCTGGTTGGAGAGGCCACAAAGGAGGGAAGCTTCTTACTCAATGCTGGCACCTTTGAGTTCGTGAAGCCCCTCTCTTTCATGGAGCCTGCTAGTAACGCCTGTACTTTACTATGGTCAAGAACTAAGACCTCCTTCAGCTCCGTCTCCACCTTTGAGGCTGGCTCCTTCCTAAGACGGACATAGCAGTCCGGATAAGAGTCTTTGTTGGGCCAAAATTCCACTTCTTCCAGGGGAATTGCTCCCAACTTCTCTGATATCACGATCTTCCCGGTTGTCATTGGCATGTGTTCAGCATACCTCCAAGGATTGGTGTCCGAGCACAAAGAAAGATACTTCACTTTGAGTCGCTTCTGGGGCCCACGTGATGCTGCAAGTCTACGTATCTCCAGTTTCATTGCAACTTCCTTCTCATTATTCTTTCTTTGAATTTGTTGGATCATCTCAACAATAGAAGAAAGAGTCCTTCCCAGTTCATCTGGGATAGCAGACGATGTAGAGGGATCAGGTTCTGGGTCCGGAACCGATGTAACTGACACATCGCCGATTTCTTCCTCTTCTACTTGAGGAGCCTGAGACAGCTGCTCTCCTGACCTTCTCCTAGAAGGTCCTTCTCTGTAGAATCCGACACCTCCGACATCTTATCGTCCAATTGGATGTTTTGAAGGGCGGCCGAGACTTCAGAATCTACCGGATTCTAGGCAGTTGGTATATCCACCTGAGGCTGAGGAATGACTGCATCAGCCGATGCTTTAGGGAAAAGGTAGGCCTTCATCTTCTCATTTGGAAGGTAGGGGCCTGAGGTGTTTTTCTGAAAACCCTTCACCCAGGTTCGTAACTTTTCCCGAGCAGCATCCCTTGACTCCGGCGACTTAGGTTGTCAAAAGCCTCGGTAATCAGGTTAGAACATACAGTACAAACCTGAGGGTCCCAATACCAGAGATCACCTCTGGAGGCTGCGCATGCTGCGTGCCTCCTGCAAAACTGATGTCCACAGAAGTTCTTACTGTGGACATTGCAGAACACACTCCCGCACTTCGGATGGTCCTCCTGTAAAGAGAAGAAAAATCCATGAGTATCAAGTGAAGGCTTTTCACTTATATTAAAACATGTAGCTTACGCAATAAAGCTATAAAAGAAAGAAGGAAAGACACATACTTGTATTTCCTGCCCAGCCAATTGCTATACCCTCCCAAGATATTAAAACTAAGGTTAATTCTATTCTAGAATACCTTATGTACTTTCCTAAACGGAAATTTAAGGTGTAGCTCACACCTAGAAATAAAGTTTTAATATACGGGATAGAATGAATACAGAAAGAACTCACTTTCTATATATTGTACGGTCTCAACAAAAGGCTGTGCAAGATAACATTAAGTATGTTGGGAGAACTTTAGTGTTACAACAAACTCTGTAATGTAGTATTATTAATGTAGTGTGTACTACACTACAAATATAGCAACTACTGTACATCGAATGCTGCTGTGCCGGCCGGCAATTACCCCTGTATAGTTCAAAGATATACTACCTTAAACTAATGGGCCGCAGATCACTGGTTCGCAAATGTGTGCCGGCGGCAGCTGAAAACACTAACACCGGGCTGCCGGCCGCTATTCGTAGTGGCCAGCAGATTTCGGGATGTGTTTCCACTGCCGGCAGGCAAAGGTAGCAATACCCATGTCTGCCGACAATGGCTAAGAACCAGAGAACCTCCACCTGCAGCCGGCAGCCGGGGTAGGGGTACAAAACAGTATGGATGTAAGGTTATAATGCGGCATTGCCTTACGACCTTCTATCCAGAAAGAGTGAACATATGGAAGGGGAGAATGTAGCATTCAGGCTTCCAAGAAATCCATAGCCTATCGGACTCTACCGGCAGACATGGAAGGGAGACCAAGGGAGGTCTGGGGTTCACTCTGCAAAAGAAAAAGGGTCTCTGCCGGCCGGCACGTAATTGCCGGTCGGCAGAGAGCTAAGCCGGTCCTCCATCCTAACCTACACTAGGTACGGAAGTAGGACTGCAGCCAAAAAAAGAAAGAGAGGGGGAAAGGGATAAGGGTCCTATTAACTTCGTTCTAGCAAGAGACACACTCAATAGTTAGGGAAGCTCATCCTAACCTAGAGTTGTCTATTAAGAGGAAGACTGGCAATACTTGCTATCCTCCTCCAAACCAGAACAAAGTTAGGTGTAGTTATTTCGCCAGGCAACGGAGAAAACTCATTCTCCAGCCCGAGAAAAACAACACAAGTCAGTCTGCTAGACCACTAGAGGAAGGAATCATCTCATACAGAATCCTTCAGACGTGGACTAGGGAAGCAAAGCTTCCTGTGTCTGCACCTAACCTAGCAAAGGAAACTCATTCTCTATGCTAGGAAGAAGCAGACCACAGACTAGAAACTCTGATGTTCTGCCCTAACCCAAAAAACCAGTCACTCTGGTTATCCTGTCAGGACAGACATATCCTAGTATAGTTATACCTGAATATTATTCAGATAGAACCACTAGGATTAAGCCTAAGGCTTACTCAGAGGGAGAGAGGGATTGAACTTAGTCTCCAAAGGAGAAAAGAACAATCGGCGATGTGCAAAAGTATACTACTGTACCATAGGCTACTAGCCTAGGTGCGGTGAGAATTGATTACCTAAATCACCGAAACTCTCTCGTATACAATCTTGGAAAGAAAATTCAACAATATCTTACATGTATAAAATATTTGCCTATAGCTTCAATAACATAACACTCGGAAAAACTTATATCATGCAAGAAAGTACTAGGGCCAGACGCCAAGGCTACTAAGCCTCGCGAAGGGCAAGATCAGTTACCTAAATCGCCGAACTAAAAACTAACGGCATCATATAAGCATTCCTAGAGGAGCTAAATAGCTAGATTATTAAAGCATAACAAACCGGGAACGTCACTCTAGCTAACTAAATGACCCATATATAGCGATGCCTCCGGTAGGCAACAGCTCTTGTTTACGTTAATATCACTTTTGATTTAATTCAAAACGACAAGAGCTTACATTTATACACAGAAAAGATAATACTCAACTTTCCAAAGGCAGAAGAGGCCGGAGAAGGCATCAGAATGTTGAATTATATCCATAATAACGAGAGAACACAAGGGAAAACACCGAGTAGTAGAGCTACACGAAAAGGAATAAAGAGGGCGCTGCCGCCTTCATCAGATACACACTAGAAACGGAATAGGAGAGATGCATTATGAGTGGCTCTCTTTTCATTCTCGTTTCAGATTCTTGTAACTGTAACCCCTCGAAGCGTTAATACTGTTCGGGGTGAAGATAGCTATGTGACGTGTCAAGAATAGGTCCTCTGATATTATGCGATATCCCTGTGAGATTTATTTAGGGATATTAGCTCCAGGAGTTAGAATTCTGGATACCTTAATGTAAAATTCTCTGGGAATATCACTGTAGTCAAATATACCCTAGGAAGCCACCTTTTAGGAACTTCCATCAGGACGACATGGCCTGAGCCCAAAAATATCTTTATCTTGCCCGGCAGTTCGGATAATGGTTGTTTCTGTGTAACGTGTCCAAGATCAATCTCTGTTTGAAGGAACCCGAAAAAGAAAGACTGGGATTCCTTAAAAAAAATTTTTCTCTTTGTTTTTGTAATCCATATGAATGCTTTTTACTATATTTTAATTACTATAGTGTAAATTACATTGTTGTTATTGTATACTGAAATGTCTGACGCCAATGAGAGTTATTGGGTCCTTTGACTGGCCAGAGAGTACTACATCGGATCCATCTCTCATTTTACGGCTCATTTTTTCTTTGCCTACAAATACACCGAACAGTCTGGCATATTCTCTCCATATTCGCCTCCGCCTTTGTACACTTGACAGCACTGAGATTACCAAACAATTCTTCTTTACTCAAGGGGTTAACTACTGCTATATAATTGTTCAGTGGCTACTTTTCTCATGGTAAGGGTAAAAGACACTCTTTAGCTATGGTAAACAGCTCTTCTAGAAGGACACTCCAAAGTCAAATCATTCCTCTTTAATCTTGGATAGTGTCATAGCCTCTGTACCATGGTCTTCCACTGTCTTGAAGTAGAGTTTTCTTGCTTAAAGCTACACTCGGTCACACTTTTCTATCTTATTTCTCTTCCACTCGTTTTGTTAAAGTTTTATAGTGTTTAAATGGAAGATCTGTTTTAATGTTGTTACTGTTATTAATATATCTTATATTGTTCATAATTTCTCTTGTAGTTTATTTCCTTATTTCCTTTCCTCACTGAGCAATTTTCCCTTTTGGAGCCATTGGGCTTATAGCATCCTGCTTTTTCAACAAGGGTTGTAGCTTAGCAAGTAATAATAATAATAATAATAATAATAATAATAATAATAATAATAATAATAATACATCGATTAAAACTGGTAAAAGCAAGATGTGTTTTTATAATACTGATGATATCCTAAATAATAATATTTTCTTTAATTAAACACTAAGTGTTGAATATAGTTCAATAGTCAACATTAAAATTTGTAGTTAGAACTAGAATTTTTGGTGAAGTGAGATGTATTCTAATTATTAATAGGAAATTCAATATCAAATGTTTCCTCAGATATTCAAAAAGCTGTATATCTTATTTATGAATAGGGAATCTAATAACAAAATTCCTCGTGGATAATAAAAAACTATTCATATTCTAACTATTAATAGGAAACTTAATATCAAAAGTTCCCTTAGATAATCAACAATATAATATATATTCTAATTATTAAGAGGATATTTAATATCAGAAGTATACTTGTATAATAAAAAAATATATACTTTAACTAATAATAGGAAATTTCTTGTAAACAATTTCCTATGACATTAAAAAATGCTATATATGAGTCACATTCCAGAATTAATGGACATATCCATCAACGGGTAGAACAGGTAAAAAAGCAACATCTATTACTCACTTTTGCCTTATCGACAATGAGAGAGTTTGAATCAGGTCCCATTGAGAGAGTCTGAGTAAAAGTACATCTTATACCAATTGACTGTTGTAATTAGGAAGGAGACCAGATGACAGCGCGGAACCCCATTTGTGCAAAGGCTTATTGTCTTTATGCTTATTGTGCTTTTTGTAGTCTCTCGCTGGAATCAGGATATTCGCTCTAATTAACTGCTCGCTCGAATTGCATTTAGTCAGTGCAATATTAGCGAGTGATCTACACTTTGGAAGAGTTTCCGGTTAAATGTATTTGTATTTTGTGTTGTATTGATGGTCGAGGTTTCTTATTTTGTGTTTCGATGATCAAGGTATCTTGCGTTACAATTATGATCGAGATAGTTATTTTGTGTTTCATTGATGATTTAGATATGGCTACTTTGTGCTACAATGATAGTTGAGATATTTTTTTTTTGTTGCAATGATGATCGAGATATTGTTATTTTGTGTTGCAATGAAGGTTGAAGTATTTTTGTGTTGTAATGATGATCGGGGTATTCTTATTTTGTGTTGCAATGATGGTCGAGATATTGTTGTTTTGTGTGGCAATGACGATCAAGGTATTTTAAATTTTTGTCGCAATGATAATCGAGAACAAAACAAGGAAAAGTGCTATTATAGAATTTTTAATAAACATATGAATATCTTTATAAAATAACTTTTCGGAATATGAATATATATATTGTTTTTTCGTTCAATGCAGAAATGATAAATATATCATAAGAATCCATACATATTGTATTTTTATTGGAAATATTTTTTCTCTTATGATTAAGAAGCATTGGTTATGTATTTGCCCATAGATATTGATGAAAAGTCCTCAATGAAATCTACTTTAATGTTGATAATCTCTCTCTCTCTCTCTCTCTCTCTCTCTCTCTCTCTCTCTCTCCAGTTCATCCTTAATAAAGACTGTTCGACTTTTGCGCGGTATGTTATAAATCGGCTTTATTAATAAAACTTTTACTCTCTCTCTCTCTCTCTCTCTCTCTCTCTCTCTCTCTCTCTCTTCTCTCTCTCTCTCTCTCTCTCTCTCTCTCTCTCTGCACGTTGCTTTAGCCATAAGTAATGAGTCCTGCAATACTTCTCATCGAGTGATGATTTAAAATTCCTCATTGTAAATCCTCTTATAGTTTAAACAATCAAAGTTGGATAAAAATCATCTTAAAAATAAGATTAATTTCCTTCCAATATTAGAAAGTGCTTTATTGAAGAAAAAATAAAGATATCAGTTTCATATTTGTTTTAGAAGTTGATTAAATTCTTTTTTAAGAAATCTAGAAGATAATAATAAAAAAAACTTTTGTATATATATGGTGTTTGTAGATGAATAGGTGATGAGAAATTATACATTTCCTAAAGAATTGAACTAAAGAATATTCTGATTAATTGGATTAGTAAGAATAGGTGATTCATGGATGAATTACCATGTAGTGTTTGGGAGATTACATATGACATTTGGTACCCGTAGAAGTGATCTCTTGGTCTAAGTGGGACTCAGAATGACAAATATAGTAATTAGGAATAGGAATAGGAACAGAGCAGATCAAAATCATCTTTAAAATCCCTTCAAAAGTTCAAATTTACAGCAAATGTTTTCATTTTGAACAGGTTGACATAAGTTTTTTTTTTTATGATTCATAAGTGGAAAATCTGTTTTGATGTTATTAGTGGGTTTGAAATACTTTATCTTAATTGTTCATTACTTCTCTTATTTCCATTCATGAGTGGCTATTTTTTCCCTGTTGGAGTCCTTTGACTCATAGAATCTTGCCATTAATAATGTTAATAATGTCAGTCATGTTAATAATATTAATAATTTTAATAATATTATTGATAATAATGATAATAATAATAATAATAATAATAATAATAAAAATAATAATAATAATAATAATAATAACAACAATAATAATAATAATAATAATAATAATAATAATAATAATAATAATAATAATGATAATAATAATTTTTATATATGATTTTGATAGTTTTGCACTCCCGTACCATGAATGTACTTTGGATTATCATGTACATTGTTCATTGAACAATGGCATGAATATATCACCCTACATTTTGACTTGCATTACTATCTTTGTTATGCTTAGTTTTCATATTTATCTCATTTAATATTACCTTTTTTATACATTTACCAAAAAATATTTATAATTTTGTATAATCAGTGAAACATATCACAAAACAGAGAGTCATATAAAGACGCCCAGGAGCTCATTTTATTAATCTGAATACAATTCTAGAGTGGAGAGAGAGAGAGAGAGAGAGAGAGAGAGAGGAGAGAGAGAGAGAGAGAGTCCTTAACCAGGATTGTGTTTTTTTTATTATTAAATCTCCTATTCACATTACTTAGGAAAATTGATTCTTGAAGATAAGACGATGGATTAACAAACTTATAGAGACCCCCATAAATAGACGAAATTGGAAGGGCGTTTTTGAGGTTATTGCCCTATAGTGGACTAGAAACTACTGCTGATGCCGATGATGATGATGATTATTCTGGACATTTTATTAAATTCCATTAGGCAAAGAGCGAGTGCCTGCGGATATAACGACAACGAATACTAAAAATGTAAGTAAATCCCGCACCATTATTGAGTAGAACCTTAAATTTGATTGTCCCATTCAAGAATAAAGTCAAGCAAATAACACTTAAACCAAGAACTATATAAATCCCAAACAAGAAGCCAGAATTATGATCACTATTCAAAGCGGCGTTCACATCCGGAGTCAGGTATAAAGTCTGGGGTTTTATGGCCCCAATCATACGGAAAACGCAGGAATCAGATATACGATAACGTTTCAGGTAATGACTTCGGTGTATGACTACTCTCCTACTCATAAGAAGAGGCAGAGGAATTTATTTGTGATAGTTCAGAGGTATAGAACAATTTGTGATATATGATTTATCACATTTAAAGGTTTAGAGGTCGCTCGTGTATGGCAGAGGCAAGGATAATGACAATGCATTGCTAGGACAATGCCCTGGATATTGATCATACATATATATATATATATATATATCTATACATATATATATGTATATATATATATATATATATATATACATATATATATGTATAGATATATATATATATATATATATATAGATAGATAGATATATATATATACATATGTATATGTATATATATAGATATATATATATATATATATATATGACCAATGAAGACAGATATGTCAGAATATGAGTTTTCTTCATTTATTACAAAAGGTTCATTCGTAAGTACACTGTACACAACTACCCTCTCAGGTGAGGGACTTGTCAACTCGAGCGCCCACAGGCAACTAAACCCCCTTCGCTACCAAAACGCAATCTTGTACAATAACAAGCTGAGACATAGGTTTTTGTGGAATACTCATGAATAATGAGTTCATTTACCTTGACGTACAAGAAATATCTACATACATGAAATAGGACATTACTCTCCCCCCCCCCCCCCCCCCCCAAGCTCATAACTCCGGGAGGAGGTGCGCACTCGACCTCACTAGTCTATGATATATGGAGGACACTCCAACCCCGAATAGGCATGGCTTGTACTAAGCAGAAATGCAACATAATATACATATATATATATATATATATATGTATATCTATACACACACACACATATACTGTATATATATAATATATATATATATATATATATATGTATACATATGAATATATATATATATATATATATATATGAATATATATATATATATATATACATTATATATATATATATATATATGAATATATATATATATATATATACATATATATATATATTTATATTTATATGTATATATATATATATATATATACATATATATATATATATATATATATAAAATATATATATACACATAAATATATATATATATATATATATATATAAATCACCCCAAAAAATAACACATCTTCCACAAAAAAACAGGAAATATTGCATTTGATAATATACTCAAAACAATATAAATAGTTCCACTCATTTCCTAAGACCTCTGCAACTAAAATACAGAATACCGAAAGCGAAAATAAATCATAACATCAGTTTTACATAACTTCATCAATTACCTCCCTCTGAATGCAGGCAATACAGGCTTCTTGTCGATTTTACTTATCCGGGTTTACGGCACAATTTCGCAACACAACTCACCACCACCGTTTCACCATTTATTCAAATCACTACAACACTTGCACTTGCAACTTTCAACCGGTGGCCACTAGCCGTTTATCCGAGAAAATCATTCATCTTCCCACCGTTTTCTTATAACAGTTAGCATAAGGTATTCCCATCTACACATTCTCTAACATTGCCTATCCTCAAGGCTGAACTTTAATCCTGCAGCCACTTGTCATTCGGGAACCGGCCCGGCCCCAGCAACCAGAAATCATATAAATACATGAATAATACAGCATCCGCGTGATGAATCTCACTTGAACTATCTAACCTCTGTTTTCATGTTCACTCAACAATGTTATACATATTTTCACACTCAACAAAATTACCACAACATTTTACGTATACATTTAGCATCAACATAAAAGAACACATTGTTATCATCAAATTTATTTCAAACACGTCAAAAGAAGAAATGAGGTCTGTTCAAATAACCACAACAGCAAAGGGGAAAAAAATGTTTATTCATCAACTCGTGGGATGTCACGTATGCATGGGTAAGGAGGAACACTTTTTAAAACTACCTCTTCAGGCACCACATGTATGTGTGCCTAATGATGTTCAGACACTGCAGCATTAACAATGCTTTGTATCACAACTGTGTTAGTTTTAACCATCTTTACTCAGTACGGACCCAAATACACTGGCTCTAGTTAGGGTTTCCTTGGTTGTAATCGTTTCAAATACACACGATCGCCCACAAATACTTGTACCGGTGCGGTTTTGAACCGACCATCATACTTTGAGCTGTGATTTTCATTAGCTCTTTTCAAAAACCTTTTATTGGTGTTCATTACTCTCCTCAATAGATTTAATAAATATACACGATATTGCTCAAATGAATAATTTGGCAATTGCTGCCAATTAATGAGTACCGTATATGGTAACACAGGATCCATTCCATACACTAAAAAGAAAGGTGTGTCCCTGAGCGAAACATTATATGCAATGTTCAAAGCTAGCTCAGCTGTAGGAAGCATGGCGTGCCAATGAAGGGGGTCCTCAGCCACTAAGTAACGTAAAATTCGCACTACTTCCCTATTATGCAATTCCATTAATCCCTTTGCTGAAGGCCTGTATGCGGTCACTGAAAAGTGTTCAATTTTCATCAAGTCTGTGACCGATTTCACCACCTTATTTATAAAATCAAGACCATTATCACTTATCAAAATTTTCGGGCAAACAAACATGATAATGAAAGAGCACAGCGCCTGGGCTAATGGATTTGCAGATTTATCCAACATTGCGTAAGTATGAGTGTGCCGCGTAAATGCATCCACGAAAACACATATATACTTATGTTGTGTTAATCCTGTTGAAAATAGTCCTAGACAATTGTACTCCTTTGAGCGAATGAAGGGGCAAACCTCAAACAGCTTTAAATTGAAATAAAATAGGAGTTTTGTCTGGACATGGCAAAACGTTCTGTTTGATCTCCAACTTATTTTTTCTTAACCTACGCCAAACAAAGATATTAACAGCGATAAATATCATCACCGTAACGCTGATTGTTGCTATTAACACGTAGAAACGAAGGTCTGCATAAGACGGTGTCGGGTGGTCCATCTCGGTTAATTTCATCAACCGCTTAGCCACTCGTGCATTGTTTGGGAGAGGTAAAGATGGAATTGTAGTCGACCATGTAAAGTTCGCAAAGTAGGCCCGTTCTCTGATAATAGTCTTGATTCCTCGGACCGTGTAATTCGTGGACGTACCGATACAACAATCTGCTGCAACAAAGATTTGGGAATAGGACGTGGATCCGTCCGGGCATGATACATTGAAGCCGGCCTTGTTGTATCGTATCCACGAGCCGTTGTTCAGTCTGCAATTGAACTTATTATTGTCAAAGGGATAAAGCTTTTTCAGACAATTGTCATGTGTATGGGAGAGAGCACTGTCTAGCACTATACCTAACTCGCATGAATCCATTGGGTTTTTATGGAATTCAAAGGAGTCAGCTGTACATATTCTTTTATTCATTACGTCTGAACAGTGAGTTAATTGATTTAAGTCTTTAATGACCGTATATGTTTCCTTGTCTGGGGAAATCAATACGTGTCCTGTCAAACTGGATATTACTGGATTTGAGTGATTCGTCATGAAAGTCGGAAATGGTGATATCCTGTAATATTGTCAGGCATCGGAAGAATCAAAGGGAATTGTAATCATAATCCTGTGATTTTCAACCGTTACTGTAATTAGGCTGTAATAAAATTCTAACCTACGTGCGTCTAACAAAGGAATATAACCTAATTTCTTCCGTCCGTTCTCCACAATTAACGTTAAGTCTCTTATCGGCAACAAATGCGGTGACAGTACACCTTTAGTCGCTAATGTAATAGCTTCCACATAGTCTTTTGATTTCTCAATGAAATGTGCAATTCTATTATGGATATGATCTATTTTTGAATCATAATACGTTAACATTGCCAACAAATCTTGTACTTCCATAATCTGACTGATATTACTAGGGTTCACCAAACTCATAACTTGATTGATTGAGGCTAACTGATTCCTTAGTTCTGATAAAATCAATTCATTTTCATGAGTCAAAAACTCAATTTTCTTATTTTGATTACAAATCTTAAGACGATTGGAAATCCCCAAGCCTAAACTTGCAACAGAACCAAAGATGTTTAGTGCAGCAAAAATAAACGGGTTACGTTTTTCAAGGTTATCGTGTCTTACTGTCCACATCAAAAGGTCACGAGCCAAAGATTCTGCCTCGTAAGTCTTATTTTGCAAGTCGTCGGATAGCATCTCTGCAACTTTAAGTGTCGATGCAAGTGAACTCTCTGTATTAAAAGGAAAGTGTCTTCTATGCATTTCATTTAATGAAACAGCAAACCTTGAAATGGCGCTTTTTAAGCTAGTGACGTCATTCTCTGGGAGAAAAATTGCTTGCATGCGTACTTCAACAACTACGTTACTTGATGTAATAAAAACGTCTTCTTGTCTTTCAACTATAGTGCCATATTTAAAATCTATACTTTTAGTTTTAGAGCTCTTCCAACACAAGAAAAATGTCTGAGCAAACAATATCACTCCTAACAATAAAAACTTCATCTTGGAAACCTGTAACAAGAAAAATATATGTAATTACTCCTGTATTAAGAAAAAAAAAATGTTAACAAATAAATTTCAGAGATAAAGAATAAAAAAAAATTCCCTCACTTCCTTCTCTCTTATTTTAATTTCTTATGTGAGCCAATGGTACAATTCTTTCATCAGTGGGCTGGGATACGTTTTGAACTCTAAATCTATTGGCCGTTAATGTTTCCAAAATGCTGAATGGGCCTTCAAACTTAGGTGTTAGTTTTTAATTGAGTCCTTTACGTACATTTACCTGTATGTATACATTATCACCCACAGTGTATGTTTTAGATGGCTTCGCTATTTTATCATGATTCCTTTTCATTATGATTTGTGATTCTTCTAAGTTTTTTCGAAGGATATCAAAACGACTTTTGCTTGCATTTATACATTCTTTTAAAGGATTTGATAGATTAGTTGTAGGCATTAATACATGGAAAGGGGTACCATACAATGCCACATGGGGCAACATTTTAATTGATATATGATATGAGTGATTCAGAGTACTTAGTACCGCAGGTATTGCAATATCCCAGTTGGGGTCTGATCCCCCTAGTGTTGATGTTAATATGTTTAAAACCTTCCTATTCGGTCTTTCCACTAGCCCATTCGACTCTGGGTGATAGATCATGGTATTGATTTTCTTTATGCTAAGGAATTCACACAATGAGGTAAGAAAGTGATTATTAAATTCTCCACCCGAGTCTGAGATTATCATGTGTGGAATTCCATGTTTACAAATGTAACACTCGTAAAACTTCCTAGCGCATTCAATCGCAGTTTTAGTTTTAAGCGCTATTAGTTCCGTATATCGAGTCGAAGCATCTACAATTACTAAGAGGTGCTTATTTCCTCTGTCTGACTCGTAAAATCTTGTTAATAAATCTAAATGTATCCTTTCAAAGGGTTGATTGGGCACAGGATAAACCCCTAGGCTGACAGGTGTTTTCGTGTGCCCTTTGTTTTCCTGACAAGTGCGACAATTAGCTAAGTGTTTTTTTTTATATCTGTAAGCATCGTATGCCAATAAAACAATGATTTGGCTTTCTGTGATATTAATGAGAACCCCGGGTGTCCATGCAATGGGTTTGCATGCAACCAATTTAGGACAGTGAATATAAGTGATATTGGTACCACTACCTGGTCGTTAGTCACATGTGGTGTATTGCTGGTTATCCTTGTCACGGATCTACACAGAATATTGTCTTTGATTATATAATTCTGCTGCGTATACTTTATATATTCCCTTTCCTTACAATTTCTTTCTAAAGCATTTATAATTTTTTCTAATTTCTGATCTTTTCTTTGATTCAGCACTCCAGCCCAGATCTTGTTCAGATATCGTTTTAACAATAGGCATGGATGTTGATATATCTATTAATTCAGCTAAAGGCTCCGTACAAGATGACACGGGGATGCGTGATAATGCATCAGCAATGATATTTGCTTTCCCTGGTAAATACCCAATTCTCGCGCCAAAGTCTTGAATGATCAAATGCCACCGAGTTCGTTTGGGGCTGTGACTGAAGGGTTTAAAGAAGTCGGTTAGTGGTTTATGATCAGTAAGAACCTCAACGGGATAACAGTAAATTATGAACTTAAAATGCACTAGTGAATTAACAATAGCTAGCCCTTCCTTGTCTATTACTGCATACTTACTTTTGGAAGTTCTCAGTTTTCGAGAATAAAAAGCTATCGGGAAAAATTGTTTTTCATATTGCTGAAGCAGTACCCCACCTACTCCTAAGTCTGAGGCATCTGTTGCAATGAAGAATTCCTTACCGAAGTCAGGAAATTTTAAGGTAGGAGAACTACACAGTTCATCTTTCAAGGTATTAAACGCCTGTTGATGCTGCTCAGACCATATGAAATCTACTCCCTTCTTCGTAAGATCAGTTAGGGGAGCGGCTATTATTGAATAATTGCATATAAAATGCCTGTAATATCCACTACACCCCAGAAATTGATGTATTCCCTTGACATTAGTAGGTATCAGAAAGTTACGGACAGCTGACACCTTATCGTGGACTACTTTAAGACCTTGGCTAGACACCGTAAAACCCAAATAAACCAATTCTGTTTTGAAAAATTCACATTTACTAATCTTTACCCTTAAGTTATGTTGTCTTAGTCTCTGTAGTACTAGTTCTAGTTTACGTAGATGTTCTTCTAATGTATTGAAAAAGATTACAATGTCGTCCATATAGGCATGCAATATATCCCCTAGCAGGACTCCAAACACTATGTTAATCATTCTTGTAAATATTATGGGAGCACAACGTAAACCAAAGGGCATACGAAAAAATTCATAATGTCCCCTGGCTGTGCTGAAGGCTGTGTATGGGATACTATCTTCTTCTAATGATATCTGGTGAAAGCCTTTAAGTAAGTCCAAACTGGTAAAATATTTATTCTGACCTAACAAAGATAAAATATCGTCAGTACATGGCACTGGGAA
Organism: Palaemon carinicauda; assembly: GCF_036898095.1. Lineage (NCBI taxonomy): Eukaryota > Metazoa > Arthropoda > Malacostraca > Decapoda > Palaemonidae > Palaemon > Palaemon carinicauda. Next base: position 83,819,273 of record NC_090756.1, read on the forward strand.
TCGATCAGGGATCGTCTCCTCATTCAAGCGACGGAAATCTACGCAGATACGCCATGTTCGATCTTTTTTCGGTACAACTATTAATGGAAAATTATAAGGGCTGTCCGATTTCCTAATGACTCCTTCTTCTAGCATTTTACCTACTTCATCATTTATCTCATTCTAGAATTTCATAGGGAGTCTGTACGAGGGTACATAGATAATTTTCTGCTTGTCCTTTAACCTTATTTGATGTTCTATGACATCTGTCTTTCCCAAGGATCCATCCGTAGTGGAAAAACATCATGATATTCAGTTAAAAGTCAAAATAATTTCTGCTGAATTTCTTCTTCTTGAATGTCTTTACTAATTTTATTTTTAATAGATTGCAAAAGGGATTCATCCGCAACTGATTGAGCGTGATTGATTTCAGCGACGGTAAGAATACGATGTTTATAAACTTCTACATCCAAGATATGCAGATTTTTGTGAATTACTAAAGTGGTATTTAAATGATTACAGACTTCAATATTACATTGTTGATGTGAGCCTACTGTATAGATAGCTTGTGTGACGGACAATCCGTTAGTTTTCAAAGTGTCGGAAGTGATTAATATTTCAGATCCGGGTAATGTTTTCTTTATTTGCACTATTAAATTCGAAGGTACGTTTGGCTCGATAGATTGCGTGCAAGATGATATTACGGGTGAACGAGAATTCTGTTGGGTCGCGTATATTATTTCTTTATTAGTGAGACAAGTTATTGGTTCTTCATCGTACGTCACTGTTTCGTTTGTCGTCTTCTTTTTATCCAAAACTGATTTTAAGGTATTAGAAGACTTATAGAATTTTCCTTTGATATACACGCCATGCTTGGCAGGGGCTAAGATAATGTTTTGATTACCCATAGACGGATATCCTGTAATTACAGCTGGATACATATTAATGTTTTGTACAACAACAAAGGTATCGGCAATCGTGCGCTTACCTACCTTGAACTGAACATGAGTTATGCCTATGACATTTAATTCATTATTTCCTATACCCGAGAGCCATCTCCGGACATCTATATAGGGAAGTTCGAAAACAAGAAATGATGTGTCCTCAAATCCATGATATTACGTGGACTGCCAGAGTCAAAAAATAATGTAAAGGATCGGTGTTCTAAATTTACAGTATATAATGTTGGTCGTAACTCATTTTGACTTATTATTGTGTGAATTTGTTGCAAATCTGCGGGAGTATGCACTAATTTATTTGATTCGGTCGTGTGTTTCGTAGGAAAATCTATTGCCTCACAATGATCTGATAAAACATTAAGCGGATTATTTAACACTACTGATGTTGATTTAAATGACCCAACATCACTCTCTTCCCCACTGGAGTTAATTATGTGGTATTTGCTTTGCTCTGCATATTCTGAAAATTAGTCTGACCTTGCAAGTTCTGGCTAGACGGCCCAGGATCAGAGTTATTCGAAGAACTATTTGTTTGTTTCTGAACTACATTGATGTTTGGCTGTTTTTTTCTTATTGAACTGAGGATATTTCTTTTTATTTCCATATGGAACTGACTGGAATTGACTGTGGATTTGACTGTGTATTTCTAGGATTCTGTTGTGTCTTACGCGAGTAGCACTGACTATATGAATGAGTTGAACTATTATGCAACGAACAGAATCTTGTTCTGCAGTCTGCAATCAAGTGACCTTGACGTCTGCAATTATAACACGTCATTCCCGCGACTTGACTATTATTAACTACGTTTACTTATTGTGGCTTTGTTTCATTTTTTGCAAAAATCTGTGTAAACAAGGGATCAAGATCAGTACACTTAGACATGTGTTTCTTTATCTGTTTATATACGTCCAATTCTGTACTTGCTGGCGTTAACTTTTTATCAAAACACCGCACTAAAGCTTCAGGCAACATAAGTGTCATGCAAGTTAAATACATTAATCGTAAGAAATCTTTCACGGAGATGTTATCTCTAGTAACCCAAGTGGAATTACCTAAAATATCTTGATACTCGTTTAGCCTATCGGCAATGAAAGCTGCTCTCTCAATAACATTAAGCCGAGTCATAGTGGCTTGATTAAGTGTATTTCTTAATGTTAAAACTACATCCAAGGCTTCCTCACCATCATAGACTGCACGTAGCCTAACTTTGAAATTGTCATATGTAACTGCCTCTTGAAACGAAACTCCCCTCAAATACGCACTCGCATCTCCCTTAGAAAAAACTATAAAACTTTTAGCTTCTTGTAATTGTACAAATGGGTCTATGATTTGTTTAGCATTTAAATGGGCGTCGACGTAAGAAATCCATGACTCAACATTCTGAGGTAAGAAGCCGTTGACCCGACCTTGAAAAGGAAGGATAGCTGATCGTGCATTAACTAACGTAACAATGAGAGCCGGGATGGGATTACTCAAGCCGGGGGTGGGGTTACTTGGGCTGACAGGAGGTGTCATGTTGACTTTATCTTGTTTTTTATCTCTTCGATTCCTTGCAATCCTATCAAAATCTCTATATGAATACAGACGTCCACTGCGTAAACGCATAAACACTATTCAAACAAAGATCATAACATACTCCCCCAATACAATGATACAAATATAAAGATATTTCCCGAGAACTTCTGAAAGAAAACGGAATTAGCACAGAGAGAAAAAAAATTTCGACGAGAATTCGAAGTTGAATACAGTTTCCTTTAATGAAAGAAAAAATGAAGATTAACAAACAACTCACCCCAGCAATAATGGACGATTGACTCGGGATAACTACACTTCACTGTCTAAAACTGAAATGAATAAAAAATGTACTTAGCTTCGGTTTACATGGGCGAAGGGTGATGTCGTCATTTCCTCTCTCTCTCACTGGTTTGCGAGAGTTTTGATGTGTGGGTCAATGTTTTCGGTCCTATTTCCGTTGAATGTAGTGCTTCCTGGATATGATTCTTGAATGTTTAATAAACGTTGAATGTCAGTCCTTGGTTTTCATAAGATGTTGATTGAAGATCCAGTTCCTCAGTTTGTATAACATTTATTTGTTGGTATTCAATGTTTTCATTTCTTCGGTGGACGTAGATATTTCGTCAAAATTGTAAATTCATTACTGTTGATTCTCATGATACTAAAGTTGATTTATGTTGAACGCTGGTTCTTGAAGACCTTTCTCTGGTTCTTAGAGTTTTATTCGCTGCCACAAATTGTTAGCGTGGTACTGTTATAAACACACATTAGTTTTCCAATCAAATGTCTCTTCAATGTGGTGTAATGTTAGACTTGGTAGGTTACTTCTTCTGAATAAGTCTAAGGAAGTTAACTTTAAAACAGTTTATTCCCTTAAAAACAGTTATTAACATCTCCATCACAGGAGTATAGATGGTTTG